>NC_056739.1:1739389378-1739689378 GCF_019279795.1 Protopterus annectens | reverse complement strand
ATACCCGCATGGGCTACATAATCCAAGAGTTACTCCATGTCTTTTTTCATGTAGTCCAGGGAAGTACATCTCAGGTCGTTCACACCCACATGTACAATGACAGATCATTGTCATATGAATGTCATATTCGTAACTGTTATTGAGCGATCTGAGTGCGTGCGTTATGTGGTGGATCCTGGTGCCTGACAGGCAGATGACTGTTACTTTTTCCTTATTCAACCTAGTGAGTTGGGGACGTCAGTGTGCCTCACTATCGAGTCACCTATGACTAGTGTGTTGGGCATGCTGTTTTGCCTTAGGGGCTTTGGTTGAGTGGCACACTGTTTAGGAGAGTTATGTGTCTCTTGATTAGTGTTGTGTTGTGGTGGTCAAGTGCATTTCTGCCTTGGAGGTCTCTGCTGTTTGGGTAGATTTTTATTGAGAGCCTCCACAAAGGTGGGTGTGCAGTTTGTGTTTTTATGTGAAGGCAGTGCTGATGTGTGTTCTAGAGGGCTTATGTGTTCCATGTGGTGTGGTGCAAGTGTTGACCTTTTCCTCTTAACCAGCTATTCCCGAAAGTTGAAAGAGATGGAAAAACTGCCCAAACGGCTAATAAACAACAGTTTCTGGGCCAGAAACCACTCCTTTTGTGATAGATAGGCTATCTGGTACTTAACACTGCCACTGATAAGCTATAAGGCTTCCCTCCAGCACAGAAAGGCTTGGAGGGCTCAGAATCTTACCAACAGTTCTGGATACAGCAAATCTGTATCTGGACTAGACTAGTTACAGCAAAGGCAGGAAATAATGTATATTTCTTTCAGAAAGCAGCTAAAACAGTACTAAAAACAATTCAAGTGCAATGCAAGCTAGCACATTTCAGCATGTAGCAGTATTAAAGCAAATGCAGTTTGAATAATTGCAATTTATTTAAAATGTATTCTGAACTAAATTCACTTGTTGTTTTAGTCAACTCTAAACAGTTAAAAGTGCCAAAAATATACTTATCAGCTGAGAATCACACTCAGTCAGAACGCAAGGAGATTTTTTTGGTTAGTTAAGTGCAAAGGGAGGAAGGAGGAGCAGAAGTTAATTCCAGGTTAAGAACTTAAGTGGGTTGGCCTTCTAAGGTAGAATGAACACTAGACTGGGAGGAATGTCCCAGACCAAATTTACAGTATGGGTGGGCAGCTGCATGGCCACCAACTATAACACCACCACAGGAATAGGGTGGATGGGAGGAAGAAAACCAGCTTCAGAACAGATGAAAACAGAAAACAATGCCAGCATATATATAAATAATTCAGTCAAGCAAAAATGAAGACAGTGCAGAACTCTGAAAAGTTAAACCAGAAAATATACTTACCAGCACTTTTATTTCCAGATTGTTTGAGAAGCACTCTTCAGTCAGAATACAAGGAGATTCTGACAGTGGTATGCAGGAATTTACAAATAGGGACTATTTTTAAATCGGCAAGCCTTGAAGCAATTAGATAACACAAAATATGTTAGACCAGTTTTATCATCTTAACACCACCACAGGAATAGGGGGAACCAGTTTCAGAACAGATGAAAAAACAGAAAACAATGCCAGCATGTATATAAATAATTCAGTCGGGCAAAAATGAAGACAGTGCAGAACTCTGAAAAGTTAAACCAAAAAATATACAGTGCAGAACTCTGAAAAGTTAAACCAAAAAATATACTTATCAGCGCTCTATTTCCATATTGTTGGAAAAGCACTCTTCAGTCAGAACACAAGGAGATTTTAACAGTGGTATGCAGGAATTTTCAAATAGAGATTATTTTGAAATCAGCAAGTCTTGAAACAGTCAGATAACACAAAAGCTGTTAGACCAGTTTTATCAACTTTAACACCACCACATGAATTGGGGAGGTATCCAGTTTCAGAACAGATGAGAAAACAGAAAACAATGCCAGCATGTATATAAATAATTCAGTCAAGCAGAAATGAAGACAGTGCAGAAATCTGAAACATTAAACCAAAAAATATACTTATAGCGCTCTATTTCTAGATTGTTTGAGAAGCACTCTTCCATCAGAACACAAGGAGATTCTAACAGTGATAGATGCAATGTAGCTACAGAAGAAAGCCCCCCCCCCCTTGAATTCATTCCAACTTTTTACTTCTCAAAAATTACCTATAAGCAAACTTTAATTCTTCTTGAACAGAATTGTATGGATTCACATTCGAAACCCATGTCTGTGTATGCGGTTCTTGCACCACTACAGAAATTGAATCACCACTCCTCTTAAGCACATTTACAACCTTGCCTTACCACTATTACTATACCAAATATTTGAAATCATCTTTTGTCTTACCATTACCAAAAGAAACAATACCCTCTTATTTGCACTCATTCCCACCCCATCTCCAGCCTACTCACCCTTGGTAAAATTATTGAAAAGCTCATATGTAACCAACTTCACTACAAACATACAACTTGCTCTCCATCAAGCAGCATTGATTCTGGGCTGGTAAGAGCACAGTGATTGCTCTATGGACCCTGACTGTTATCATCTTAACTAATATGGATAAAGAAAATCTTCCCGGAGCAATGTTCATTGACTTAACCAATGCCTTTGCCATGGTCAACCATACAGTTCTGTTTCTCCATCCACAAGACAGTGTGGTCAGCCCTGATCTCACTGCATGGTTCAAGAATTTTCTGTCCAACCATTCATTCTAGGTAAGTATTGGAACTAGTCTTTTCAGCAATTTCCTCATTCACTTTGGAGTCCCACAGGGCTTCATTCAGAAACTTCTTCTGTGCTCAAATCTTCATCAGCAAACTTCCAATAGACCTTGCCCATTTACCACTGTATCTTTATGCAGATGATGTGGTCATCTGTAGGTCTAATCCCTCAAATCATACAATTGAAACTCAACTTTAGAAAGGACCACCTTCAACTATAGCAGTGGCTAAACTCCAGCAAATTGCTTTTTAATGCCAAAAAATCCAGCAAAGTCATTGTTGTTCAGTACCTGTAAAATATTATTAAAATCCCCCAGTTCTTTAATATAGTTGTATGTGATAGCAATCCCACTGAAAAAATCTATTAGATATTTGGGGATCTGCCCGGACTAATAACTAGACTTCCATGAACACATAGAAAAGTTGAGAGTCAAGATCAACAGTCTACTGTTCTGGGCCAGCAATCTATCTGCTTTCTTCTCATATCCAGCAAGGGCTGCTATAGGAAAAGGCATCATCCTTGCTCAACTTGAGTATGGATCATAGGAGGTTACTAAGCTAATGGCCCCAGGACTCTTAAAAGCCTAGCCAAGTTCAACACATGTTTCCAAGGGTGTCTAGTTCAAGCAGACACTAAAATCATCACCTATTACCCCTGTCCGAGAGGGGCACAGGTGGAACCCCTGGGTGAATTTCCAATTACCCATCCAGTTTTCCAAATTGCGCTTAAATAGGGGCAACAAAGGGCTTTGTTTAACATGAATAGGAAGCTTGTTCCAAAGGTGGGGCAACCTCTGAGATAAATCTGTCTTCTTCAGCAAGTTCTGTTGATGTCACATACCAGGCTAAGGACTTGCAAATGTGCAACATTTCCATTAAAGCTGGGTCAGAGACTGCTCTACATGCAAGCCACAGGTCGTCTCTGAGCAGTCTGCATGACACAGAGTAAAGTGACAATGATTTCATTCTGTCCAAATAAGACAGATCTTGAAGACGGTGAATTTTCTTTGCAAGGAACCTTTGTGGTCTCTCTAATTGCTGAAGGTGTTTGGAAAAGAACATACGAAAGGGAGCATTGTACTCTATTATTAGCCTGATGAGGGAATAGTACAGGGGGGGTTATAACCTCATTTTTTCTGTAGGCAATACCCTTACTTATGAGATGAGCTATATAAAATGCATTTCTTACCACCATGAAGACATGGTGATCAAAGTTAAGGTTGCTGTCAACCTGTGTGCCCAGATCTCTTACCACTGACTGTGTGCTTATGGTATTGCTATTGATGTGGTAGTTTGCAGGAACATCACCCTTGCTGAAGGGGATGATATTGCATTTTTTTGCATTAAGTTTAAGCCCATGACTTTGGCACCAGTCATTAGTCTCATTAAGACCTTTCTTGCAAGATGTTGACATCGCTAGGGGTTTCAGTGATCGCTCCCAGTTTACAGTCATCAGCAAATGTTTTCAGCCACAGTGCTTTAGTTTTAGCCTGTACTTCAAAGAAGTAGATTCCGAACAGTAGGGGTCCCAGAACCAATCCCTGTGGAACACTACTAGTTACAGGTCTGCTGGAGGAGGTGGAGTCCCCTATTTTGACTGTATGAGTTCTATCAGTGAGGCAGTTTGCTTCCTACCTGACAGTGTATGGGTTGATACCCAGCTGGGTGAGTTTATCAATGATGCCTGAATTGGGGATTGTGTCAAAGGCCTTGGCTAAGTCTAAGTAAGCCGTATGCACAGATTTACCCTCGTCTAGGGCTTTGGTGACTGTCTCGAAGAAGTCGACCAAGTTTAACAGGCATGATTTCCCCTTTGGCAAAGCCGAGCTGGGTGTGGTCAAGCATTTGGAGATTTCTTATATATTTGCTAATAAGGTCCATGATGATTCGTTCCATGGCTTTGCAGATAAGGCTGGTCAGGCTAGTGGATGCATCCCCTTTGTGCAAAGGCATGATGGTAGCTGTTTTTCATTCTGCTGGGATGAAGCCAGTATTTAGGTTGTGATTGAAAAGCATGTTCAATGGTGATGCTAATTCCTGTTTTAACCCACGTAGATGTTGTCTGGTCCCATAGAGACTGTGTTTTTGGCCTTGGAGAGGGCATTTAACACCTGCTCCTCTGAGATACTAGGTGGGGGGACAGGTGTTAAGGATGCTTTGGAGTATATGTGCCAGATACAGGGGAGTGAAGTTTTCACTGAACCTGTCAGCCAGCAGGTTTGCTATATCCACAGCTTCTATATATATATATATATATATATATATATATATATATATATATATATATATATGTAGTACTGTTAACTATGAATTCAGAGCAAATCTGGGCCTTACCTTTGACGTTGCGGATGTAACTAAAGAATGCCTTGTGGTTATTCTTAGTTAGGGAAGCTAATTTGGATTCATAGTTAGCTTTGGAGAACTTCACTAGGAGTCTTATTTGCTTGTTTAAGTTGAGGAGGGAGTGTTTCCAGTTTTGAGACCATTCCTTCCTACTCTTAGACAGCAATTTCTTTCTTCTATTATATAGCCTATTAATGGCAGTTGTCCACCAGACAGGTTTGTTTTTCCTTGAAGATCTTGCTTTGGTTCTATCAGGTACAACAGAGTCAATACAATTGTACAGAAGCTTGTATAAAGTATTGGTGTATAACTCAGCATAGGTGTCTGTTCCATCAGTGGGGGGGGGGCTATGAAGCCTCCCCTTGTTTACATCGGTCTATCTCAAAGACATTGCCAGTCTTCAGATCCTCTCCAATAAAATATACTAAGTCATAGCTAACATACCATGGAGTGAACACCACTACCTTACTCCTTCAAACGTTATATGGCTTCCATTACAGGCCATGTCAAATCTTCTTGTTTCCTTAATCTTCAAAATACTGAAACTTGACACGATCCTCCCTCTTTCTTCCAAACTTTTTACTGCCACTCAAGCCTGTAACCTAAGAAGCCAAGCAAAAGCCAGTCCTTCCCTGCATACCCCCTTCTCTCAGACTATACTCTACTAGCCATTGCTTATTTTTACTGCCCCCCCCCCAAAAAAAAAAAATGTGGCTGACATTTCCTCCTGTCTGAAATGATTACATAAAGGACTCCTTGTTCAAGCCCCAATTCAGAAAATTCTTGCTAAAACAGTTTGAAAGCAACTGTCTGTCTAAAAGACATGTAACCTAAACCAATATCTCCAACTGTGCAGTACCTTTATCTCCCACATACCTGATCCCCCTGTGTAACTAGCTCCTCCTAATCTGTGATTCAGCTATTAACGCCATTACTGCTGTAAACCCACCATGCATAATCTAGTGCCTTTTTCATCTTATTGGCCTCTGTTATCTTCCGTTACCTAGCTACTGCTGTCCATATTTCTACCTCTTCCTCTTCTGCTTCTCCTACTTTAACTGTATTCTCTCTTTTCTGTTCTACTTATGTAACTATATATATATATATATATATATATATATATATATATATATATATATATATATATATATATATATTGCTTTGGCAAATCTTATTCTTTATCATATTTTCTATAGTTACTCATAATTGATAACCATTACTATTTGCGTACTCTACTTAGTTTTGTTATGTTGTGATGTAACCCAGACTGATCCTGTAACTGGCCATTGTTTGATCAGTGTTCTACCCAATAAATAAATAAATATAGCATATAATCATAATATTTCTGGAAAATAACCCACATTTTCTCTGGTAATGTGTACCCCTTTTTAACTGAGGAGCCATTCATAACCTTTCTGGTAATCAGACATGTCAAATGATGTTCTACATTGTGTCCAGTTGGACAGTGCCTGAAATTTGCAGAAATGTAATATTTATGCATATATGCATATTTTGCTTCTAAACAAATGTAAATATCTGCAAACTGATAGGCAGACAGCAGGTATCAGTAACAACTTTTTCCGTATTATGTAAGTTTATGTACTGCATATACAATCTATGAGAGTCATGTAATCAACAGAACTTTTAATATGGCATATATTCATAATTTGGCATAAAAAGAAATCACACTTTCTTGCTTAATGATAACTATATTTAGATAAGCAGACATTTTTAACCTGTAAAAAGTTAAGGCCCTTTTCTGGCCCCAGTACATTCAGTTCTGCTTTTCCTAGCATCTCTGTTTGATGCAGGCTGTAGCTCTTCCACCATAAAGTTAGATGTAGCAGCCATACCTAGTTTCCATGAGGGAATCAACCAGCAATCCTTAGCCTTTCAAAGAGTATGTAAATATTCTTCTAACGTACCTTTTTTATTCAGGCCTGCTTTCAAATATCCCACACTACCGTGGGATTTTAGTCTTACCTTGAAGAAATGAACCCAACTTCCTTTCAAATCAAAGCTTTTGCTATTGTCCTGGAGAACCATATTTATGTTAGCTTTTATTTCATCCAGAAGAATCTCAGAATTGCAGTCTCTGTCCTGCAAACCAAATTACCTAGTTTTCCATCAAGACAGCATTTTTTTACTTACTCTTCTTTTCTACCTAAGGTGGCATCAGAGGACAATCTGTAGTAACCTCTCCATTTACCAGTATTTTGTCTTACTTATTCCAACTGGGGGGAATATTTTATTAATTGCTTGGATGTCAGCAGATAGTTGTGATTTTATGTGTACTGAACTAAACAGTACAAACAGCATTACCAACTGTTTGTTGCCTTCCCAGGGTCAATGATGGAACCGGTCCTTTGGAATGTAGATGTCCTTCAAGAATGCAACTGCATTCCTGACATATGGGTTGTCCTGCCTCAGGCAGCCCTTCGGTCGGCTGGATTCCAAAGTCTGGGTCTGGTGTCGGCTGATGTCGTCTCTTCCCCGACGTCAGAACGGCTGGTGTATAAAAGCATCAGCCGACGCCATCTTCTTCAGTCTTTCTTGCCGCGCGGTGCCCGAAGCAGAAGCAGTTCGCAAGTGCCAGTCGGTCAGCTCCTGTGTTTTCAGATCCAAAGTCATCAAAAAGCTAAGTACCCCATTGGGGAACCTTTTCTTGCCTCAGCTGATGTCAGATAAAACTGCAAAAGTTAATAATTGCTTGTCTTGTGGTAAACAAATACCTCATAAGGACTTCCATTCTTACTGCCTTCCCTGCCTCGGCCCAGACCACGACGTCTCAGCCTGTGCTGCTTGTGCTTGCTTCAATAAGCGCACACTTAGGCGCCGGGCAGAATTTGCTGAAGACTTTTTTGGGGAAAATTACTCCTATATCATGACGTCGGAACTACCGACAGCACATATTTCCAAAAAACGGAAGGAACGGGACCGACATTCGCGGCCCGCGACTTCCACCGACACCACGCTAAAGCCTACCGCGAGTGCATCGGTCTCTTCGGAGGTGGTAATTCAACCGCTCCAGGCCGACGACACCGCTTTACCGCACACTTTGGTCCCAGAGGCTACCCCGGTGCCGGTTGTTGATTTTCCTCCTGAAACCGAAGCCCAAGATTTGCCTGACACCATAACGGTGGACAAAGTTACTCCAGCACATGGGGCAGCTAGGCCTCCTGTGTCTATGTTCATCAAGGCCTACACACGTGCTAAGGCTGCCAGCCAGGCTAAGTCTCACCCTCCTAAATCTTTTTCTCAGGGTCCCACTTCTGATAAACAGATCATGACTTTAGCTGCAGATCTAATTTCTTTAATCAGGGGCTCTCAGGCTCATCCAGACAGAGGTTCTCAGCCGCCTTCAGACAAAAGGCCTAGGGTTGAGCAGGCAGATACCCTTTCCTCAGATGAAGCCTCTGGTGAGTCAGGCCTTTCAGATTCCCAGGAAAAATCCTTCCCGGCCTACAAGGATTCTGATGCTGATGAATCCATTCCCTCTGCCTCTCCTCCGGAGGATATTTATTTCGGGGAAATTCTCCACTCCATGAGAGAGCATTTTCAGTGGCAGGGCCAGGATTTCTCCGACTCCAGGAAAAGGCTTCGGACTTTTCCTTAAGTTACCCCAGCACAGGCCTTTAGCTATACTCCCAGTGTTAGATGTATTGGATGATGTGTTCTCAGACTCCAGTACTTCTCCTGATTCTCTCCCTCCTGCTCCTGTCAAGCCAGACAGATATTACAGGGTTCCTGAAACTCATAAACATCTCTTTAAGGCCCACTCTGTTGATCTAGAAACTATTTCTCAGGGGCCCAAAGGAGTGGCCACTTCCACAGCCAAAAATCCTTTGCCCGCAGACAGGGAATCTAGGTCCCTGGAGACGGGGTAAAAAGTTTATACCTCATCCACTCTTGCCATGAGGGCACTTAACTGTCTTTTTCATATGTTTCAGTATCAGGATTTCTTGATGGATGATTTGCAGAAAAGTTAGCCTCTCCTGAGCCTTTAGATAGAAAGGCCTTGCAGGATTTGGTTCATAATACTCAGCAGGTTAGCAATCATTTTCTTCAGTGTGGTTATGATGCATTGGAAGCTTCATGTAGGGCAGCTATGACAGGGGCCATCATACGTAGACATGCTTGGTTGAAAGAACAGACATTGCCAGATCATGTTAAAGTAAAGCTTCTAGATGCACCTCTGGAAAAAGACAAGCTATTTGGTGCTAATGCACAGGGTGTGTTGAAATCAATTGAGGAAAAGGCTAAATCAGTACAAACAGTCAAAGATTTCCTCCAGGTTCAGCCACCAAGGTTCAGTAGGAATTGGCCTTCGAAGAATTGGTCCTTTCCAGACACTGACAAGTTCCAAAGGGGAAAAAACAGGCGTGCTCGAGGTAGAGGACAATACCGAGGCTCCTACAGGGGCCGCCAATGGCAACCAACTAATCAGAGAAGTGGCGCAGGGACTTCTACTGCTCCACAGGGACAATCACAATGACTTGACTTTGACACCACCGACCAAGGCTCAAAGAGAAGCACTGTTAGGCGGAAAATTATCTTTATTCTCAAAAAATTGGCACGTTTTTACAAAGGACAAATGGATTTTGGACATAATAGACAAAGGTTACAGGTTCCACTTCCATACCTTACCAACAAGACAAGGCATGCCAAACCTGCCACAAAATCAAAGGGCAGAGGCACTCATACAAGTTTCAAAGCTGCTACAAATCAAAGCAATAGAAAAGGTTCCTCTTCAGGAACAAGGCCAGGGATTCTACTCAAGACTGTTCCTTGTTGCAAGAAAAGAAAAGCAATGGAGACCTATACTGGACTTGTCCGCTCTAAACACTTTTCTCATTGTGCCAAAATTCAAAATGCTGACGTTACAGCAACTTCTTCCCATGCTGGGCAAGGGGTCTTGGCTGGTTACTCTGGACCTCAAGGAGGCATACCTGCATGTCCCAATCAGACACAGCTGCAGAAGATACCTCAGATTTCTTGCAGGGTCAGAGCATTATCAATTCTCAGCATTGCCTTTGGCTTATCTACTGCGCCCAGAGTATTCACGAAATGCCTGGCATCAGTAATTGCACATTGCAGACTTCAGGGGATACAAATATACCCTTACCTGGATGACTGCCTTATACAAGCGGACAGCAAGCAAGCCTTGATAAGAAACTTGGACTGTCATTCACTTACTACAGGCTTTGGGATACACAGTCAACATTCAAAAATCAAGACTACTGCCATCCCAACAAATAATTTTTGTAGGAGCCAAACTGGACACAAACTCACAAATGGCTTTCCTCACAGAAGAAAAACAAGAACAATTACCAGATTACTTCAAAAGCCTAGCAAAGCACACCCAGATGACTGCAAGGAAAATCCTGTAGGCCCTGGGTTTCATGGCATCTTGCATTCTTCTGATTCCATTGGCAAGACTACACATGAGAAAACTACAATGGTACCTAAAATGTTTATGGTCTCAACACAGCCACAACTTAGAAGCAATTATTCCTCTCATTCCATGTCTACAAAAGGAATTTTTGTGGTGGGCACAAGCAAGCCAGCTAAACAAAGGCATGTCTTTCAGCAAACCTCAAGCAAGCCAAACCATTACAGCAGACGCCTCAGATCATGGATGGGGGGCGCACATGGAGGGCAGATGCATTCAAGGGCAATGGGCACCCCGAGAATTGCATCTGCACATCAATCAAAAAGAGATGTTGGCAGTGATTCATGCAATTGAGGCCTTCGGAAAATTTCTTCAGCAAGGTCATCTGCTAATAAAGACAGACAACACCACTGTTATGTGGTACATAAACAAACAGGGAGGCACCCATTCTTACCCCCTCTGCAGACTAACAATGACTCTTTGGGAAAAGTCCATGAAACTGAACATACAGTTGCAATCCCAGTTTGTCCCAGGCAAGGACAATGTTCTGGCGGACAGTCTAAAAAGAAACATTATGGACCTGCACGAATGGATGTTGCATCCAGACATTTTTTCACAAATAACTCATGCATGGGGAAGGCCGGACATAGATCGCTTTGCCTCACACCTCAATCATCATCTGAAGAAGTTCTGCTCAAGGACACACCATCCTCAAGCATGGAGAATGGATTCTCTCTCCTTCAGCTGGAATTCTCTAACATTCTATGCATTTCCACCTCTACCATTAATGACCAAGGTGTTACTGAAGATCAAGCAGAACAACCGAAAGGCATTTTGATAGCTCCAGACTGGCCAAGACAGCACTGGTATCCATTACTAAGGAGCATAACTCGCACCAAGCCGTGGCTCCTGCCTCAATGGCCTCTGCTTATAACTCAGCACAATTACAGGACTGTTCATCCCAACCTGCAAACATTGCAACTGACAGCTTGGAGGGTTCCATGACTTCTCCCCATATCTCTCTCTCCAAAAAAGTTCAAGAGATCTTACTGGAAGCACGCAGGCCTTCCACCAGAAAAACTTATTCAGCCAAATGGAAGAGATTCAACATCTGGAATGCCAACAAGGGTCAGGATGCATCAGTAATGAGCATCCCACAGATACTAGAATACTTGGCAGAAATGCTTCACAATGGCCTTTCATATTCTTCCATAAAAATACAAGCTTCAGCAATTTCAGCAAAATACAACTGTGACCCACCTGTGTTTTCACATCCTTTGCTAAAACAGTTTCTAAGAGGGATAAAGAATATCAAACCTCCAAGAAAACCACCAGTGCCTGCATGGGACCTCAACTTCGTCTTGGAAAAATTAACTCTTCCTGATTTTGAGCCAGCAGCATCTTCAGAATTGCAATTTCTCTCCTGGAAAACAGTTTTCCTGTTGGCAATTACTTCAGCAAGAAGAGTCTCGGAGATACAGGCCCTCATGGCAGTACCTCCATTTCTCATTTTCCATCAGGACAGAGTCTCTTTAAGAACCAATCCTTCATTCATGCCAAAAGTGATATCCAGCGTTTCTCTAAATCAAGCAATTCACCTGCCTACTTTCTTTCCCAATCCTCAAAATAAAGGAGAAAAGCTTCTGCACACTTTGGACATACACAGGCAATTGCGCTACTACTTGGACAGAACAAAGGCCAACAGAAAGTCTGACCAACTATTTGTAGCTTACGCTGCTGGAGTACAAGAAAAGGCAATTTCCAAACAAACAATTTCAAAATGGATTGGAAACTGCATCATATTCTGCTACTCTTTCCACGGAAAAGGTGTGCCAGCCAATATCAGGCCACACTCCACCAGAGCTACAGCCACCTCCACAGCCTTTCTAAAAGGGGTGGCTACAAAGGACATTCTAGAAGCTGCTACATGGAGCTCCATGCATACATTTTCCAAACATTACAACCTGCCTTTATATTCCAGATCCCGAGCAGGCTTTGCTTCTGCAGTCCTGCAGGGCATTTTAGCTACACCATCCTTATCTTAGATCCTACCACCCCCAGCTTGGCTATGGTATTCAACCCATATGTCAGGACTGCAGTTGTATTCTTGAAGGACATAGTACAGTTTTGTACCTACCATAAATGTAGATGTCCGATAGATATGCAACTGCAGTCAGGTTTTCCCTCCCTCCTACCCCTCTTTAATTCTCTTTTTTGGGTCCACTCCCCCCTTTTCAAATTAGCTGGGGATATCTGTTATGGTGTATCTGTTTATTTCTGTTGTACATGTCTGGAATTTTTATCCATTCTCTAAATTTAGCCTTCCTTGGAGGGCACCTGGCATCTGGGGCAAGAAACACTGAAGAAGATGGCGTCGGCTGATGCTTTTATACCCCAGCCGCTCTGACGTCGGGGAAGAGGCGACATCAGCCGACGCCGGACCCAGACTTTGGAATCCGGCCGACCGAAGGGCTGTCTGAGGCAGGACAACCCATATGTCAGGACTGCAGTTGCATATCTATCGGACATCTACATTTATGGTAGGTACAAAACTGTACTTTTCTCTTTTTGATAACATAAAATTATACAGCAGAAGGTGATGCATTCATAGCTTTTGAACTTCTACTGTTTTTGTGTGATATGCCTCTGTCGTCTCTTTTACATCTGTCACTTTTCAAACCACCATGATTTCATTATGACTTAGTTTTCCTTGTTCATCAGATAAGCATGTCTCAGCTGTCCTGTGGATCTTGTCATGTAATTTCCGAAAGTCATTTCTTCACATTTTTGTATATATTTTGTTAGATGTTGACTTTGTGTTTCTTCAAAAGTCTTCATAATCATGTAATTTTTTTACATATTTTATATGTTTCTGACTATTTCCAGGAACAATAATTGGCTGCTGATAAACAGATTTCTGTGTCTGCACCACAGAAATCCTCCATAAATGTGACTGTGATACACAACTCTCTCTTAGAGAAAGTTGTGAACTTTATAAAAAGATCAATGGGACTTCCTGAAACAGATGGTTAAAGGCTCTGGAAATGTACCTGTTAAGAAAGTGAAAGTGATGACGGTTAAGTTGGAGCCTAAAATAAAGGAGTTACCCAAGGATGTACGAGATAAAAAGAAAAAATATCTACTTCTTTTCTTGATTTTTTTTTTTGGGGGGGGGGGGACAACAGAATATCCTTTAAGAGCAAAAAATATATTGGTACAAAAATAAATAAATCCTGTTTCTTTAAAAAACACTAAACCTATAGAGGTTATTATTGTTAAGGTTGCATCAGTCACTTTTGACGGTTAGATATCTTTGTTGGCTTCTTCTGCAAAGACAGAGACATGCCCCGGGACATTTGGAACTGTTAGGCAGTTTATAATCTTAAAACCTTTTACCACTGGGCCCCTATGTTATCTTGGTGGGATTAAACGACATAGGTTCCTTGGAACTCAAGTCAGGTTTGCTTCAGCAGAGTTCCTGAATATTTTTCCCACTGCTTCTTCCAGGAGGCCTTCTGAAGATCTGAAGTAAATACACTGAGCTGCTTTTGTTCTTGTTATGCCCACCTAGTTGTCTTTTGTCAGTTTTTGAATTTAGAGAACCTGTCTGAAGTCCTCACACTGTGAGAGAGTTGGTTCCAAAGTCTTGTGTAATACTTAAGTGAGGAATTTTTCCATTTCCATGTTTGTTGTTTAATTTAGATCTAACTTTTATTTGCTGTCATGTCAGGATGATTTGTTACAATTGCAAAATTTACTTCCTTTCGCGGCCGTTAAGCTCTTAACTTTAAACATTTTAAATACCAGACAACTTACAAAACATGATCCAGTAATTCATACAGTATAAATTAAATATCTCAAGTTTAAAATCAGTATAATTCTGAATGACAGTCTGTCATTTTAAGACCAAGTCCTATAGCTCAGAATATTACCCAGATAAGTACTTGATTGCAGCTGTGGACAATTTTGTCATCTTTCATACCCTTAACTTGTCATGTTTAAATTGCTGTAATGTTCTTTATATGGAACTACAGTCACGTAACACTATGTTTGATTGTAGTGTATGCAGAACTCTTGCACCATATTTATTTACTTGTAGGCCTCATTATTACTCCCAAGCTTCAGGGTCTGCACTGGCTGCTTACATGTTTTCATACTGATTTTGAGATTTGTGTTGGTGATTTTAGCTCTAATGTTTTAGGTCCTTCCTGCTTTACAGAGATCCTGGTCCTATATCAATCTGTGTATGCAGTTCACTCAGCTAATTCATTCTAGGAGGTTCCAGAGGTACATCTTAAAGTGTTTTCGTTTTGACATTTATTTGGTCATTCTGCATCACAGATGCCTACATTTTTTTAAGCAAGAAGCATCTTTACTGAATTATCACTTATGATATAGCAGTAATACATTTATATAAATGAAAACAAATCAAATTAACACATTTTCAGTTGCGAAAATTAGACATTACATATTATCTTCTATACAGTCATTATGAATCAAACATTACATAGCTCATTCAATTCTGCCTTCTATTAAACCTAATTCCTCCTCCAAAGCATTATTCTGCATGTATTGTTCCCATAATTCCCATTTTTTCTTTGTAACTTGATCCTACTTTTCTAAAGTTCTCACTCTCAGTTCGTTTGTCTCTGTTACTGTATTTACTACTTCGTGTGGTTGATTTAGACGTTGATTTCCATTTTCAAGTAATTGCTTTTTTGACAGCCACCAGAATTAAATTCAACAAGGCATTATTATGTCTAGGTAATTCTGATTCTGTATCACAACTAACTAAAAATAATTTCCTTAGTTGCACTAATTTACTCATCAAGTATTTCTGATAGAGTAGTCTGCAGGGAATTTTTGAAATCTGCCAACTCATTACATTCCCAGAAAACATGTTCCCAGTTACCTCCTTCTTCCCGTTCACACCTCCAACATTTGTAGTTTGCCCAAGGAAAAAATCATTGGAGCCTGCTTTTTTGGATGTAAAAATACATATGGAAACACTTAAAGCAAAAATCCTAAATCCAGACTTTGTTGCACATTTGGGAGCCATACATATACATCCTCCCATTGATTAATGTTTATCAGACACCACTTATGAAGCTGCTATCACAATAGCTGCTGGAATGACTTAGTTTAGACAACTTTAGGAAGTGCAAAATGACACATTTTCAGTCTTTTTTTATTCTGAGTGTGATTACCTGATTTTTTTGTCTGTTTCTGCTTTTGCAGTGAATACTGTCTAGTTTCTTATATTAATGCTTTACTTTCATACATATACTGTGTATGTTTATTTTCACCTTTATTTATTCTGTTGTGTTCATTTTTATCAGTGCATAAAGATGAATTTGAATTTATTATGAATTTGAGTGGAAGGAATTTGCTATCTAAGCAGGATCAAAAGATTTTAATATTTTTTCATGTGAGTTTAATATGGTATTGGAATATTTCTCTGTCTCCTCTGTTTAGCTGTCTCTGTGTCTCTATCTCTTTTTCTCAGTTTGTTTCTTTCTGAAATGTGTGTTTTTAATATTTCAAAGTTAAGGTCCCTCATTTTGCAATTTCTGACTTTCAGGGCAAGTCAGTGTTACAGTTAAATATTTGTAGAACCTCTCTCACACACACTGTTCCTTGGTGGAAATGCGCATCCTGAGACAATGTTGCAATTGTTTCATACTTACTGACGACATTCTAATCTTAGGCATTCTAATACAGTGTGTGAGATATGTTATGCAATGTAATTGGAAGCAAGACTGTCATATACAGCAGCTTCATATACCAAACAAGTTGTCAGTAGCACACAACACCACACTTTACGTACCAGACACATTACAGACCAAACGCATATACCCACATATGCTGAGGCTGTTAAAACTAGATGGAATCAAAGACATCGGTCAGGTCCAAGTAGGCAGTGTGAACCTATTTACCAGAGTCTGATTCATCAGAGGCTTTCTCAAAAAAGCGCACTAGGTTTAGGAGGCAGACTGTGCCTTTACCATACCCAAACTGGCTTGGTTCCAGCATGGTTTGTAGAGTGCCTGTGCCCTTGTTAATAAGTTCCATAATGACACGCTCCATTACTTTCCAGAAAGGGCTGGTGAGGCCTATAGGTTTACAACTAACTGGATCAGTTAGGATTGCAGAGCGGGATGACTACTGCAGTTAATCCTCTACCACAAATCTGGTGGAGAGTTTGAGGTTGAATAGGCTTAGTAGAGAGCCTAGTTGACATTGTCTGGTACTGAAAAGAAGACAGCCTGATAGATTTCCAGGACCATGAGGTTGTTGTTTTTGGCATTGGATAGAGCATTCAGGACTTACTTGGAGGTGATTTGAGAGGGTGGTGTGGGTCTGCTAATAAATTGGGAAAAGTTAGCGGAGATAGGAGAGTAAAATTAGAACTGAATTTGTCTGCTAAAATGTTACTGTGTCTTCAGGCAACAAGGGGCTATTGTTATGCATTAGCTTTGAGCATTGCTGAGCATTACAGCTATGTTTTCTGACATAGCTGAAGAAGGCTTTTTGGTCCTCCTTAGTGGAGGTGGCAGGTCTTACTTCATACCTATTTTTGGAGGATTTGATTTTGTTTCTGAGTTCTTAATTTATCTTTGAGTTCCTCTCTAGATGATGGGGTATTATGTTTACTTTCATGGGCTATGAGTTTCTTCCACTGAAGTGCATAAAAAAATGTTCACTGTAGTAGCCTGATAGCTACATTGTAGCCATCGGATTATTACAGTTGCATTCGCACATACCTCTCCACCCCCCCACCCCAGCTAGCTCTTCTATTGAAGAGCAAAAAAAAATAAATAAATACATTAAAAAAAAGTTCACTGTAATAGCCTGACTGTTACATTTACATACATGCTCTCCTCACCTCAGCCTAACTCTTCCAATGAAGACTGAAATAAAAAAAAACAAAACTGTAATAACGTGATAGCCACTCCTCCTCGGTAACTCTTTAGCTACAGGGAAAAAACAAACAAAAGAGGATGATGGATGGCCAGTCGTGCCCTCTGAACACTTTGCACCTGGGGTGATTGCCTGTCTCTGTCTGCCCTAGCTACATTTCTGGGGTGGCTATATTTTTGAAAACCATGTCCAGTATTGCTGAACTACTTGCAGGGACTTGAACCATTTGGTCTAGGGAGGTGGCATTAATGGAGTCCAGAAATCTTTGTGCTTATTTATTTGAGGTGTTGTAGGTTTTCCAGTGAATGGAAGTGCATTTGAAGTATCTCAAGAGAATAGTTCTATTATCAGTAGGAAGGGATGTCAGTTTGTTTAGGTATGACAGTGCGAAAAAAAATATGTAGTAGTTTCAGTTTGTTGTCCTGGGTTATGAGTCTGGATGTGAGATGACTTCTTAGTAATACAGACACACCTCCTCCATTAACAATGCTATTTTCCACTGGGTCTGAAAGAGTGGTAGGCACTGACCCCCTGTACTGTAGGGGCACTGTTGCTGTTCTGAAATCACATTTTAGTAATTATCCAGATGTCTGTTATTTCAACACTTAGGAATGCCTGTAAGGAGTCCAAACTTATTGTTCAGTGCTGCCTTTTATATAGTTTTGATTTTGACTATGTAGGTAATTTAAG
This sequence comes from Protopterus annectens, assembly GCF_019279795.1. NCBI lineage: Eukaryota > Metazoa > Chordata > Ceratodontiformes > Protopteridae > Protopterus > Protopterus annectens. The sequence goes on along the minus strand of NC_056739.1, from coordinate 1,739,671,336 downwards.
GAGAATGGCCTTGCCTCAAAAAGGTACTATGGGAGACCGAAAAGTTCTGGCTAGTATATGGAAGCCATGAGGATAGAGGAGCAGGCCATCCCTAGCAAAGCAGCTAGGGTTGTCAGTCATCTCCTTCCATGCTGATATATATTGGATTCTCTTAAAAATGACACCAGTAGCTAAGTCATTAATTAAAGTCAGTTATCTTTTGTTTGAGTTGTGGGATCATTCTTGGTGATGGTAGCATACTGATCAATACTTGTTCACACCAATTTCAGCTGCATATTCTGAGAGCTTCATTATGTCCCTCTTCACATGATCCAAGGAGGTATGTCTCCAGTCATTCACTCCCACTTGCTTAATGGCCATGTCATATGTGTACTTAGGGTGAAGGGAATTGAGGGCCCTAGTAACAGTGTGGCACCTGAGAAGCAGCCAACCACCACTTTGTCTTTGTTCACCCTAGTAAATGGTGCGTGCGTTATTGTGACTGAGATGTTACCAGATGTACTGTCTCTACCCTGCTGCCTTTAGGACTTCAGCCTGTTAGTTGAGTGATCCCTTTTTTGTAGTATTATTTTCTGTACTGTCTGTACATGTACTTTGCTTGTTAATGTGAGGCTGAGTGTCCTGTATACCGAGCATTCGTCTAGGAGGCCTTTGTGGTGTGAGCGGGACTTTTTTTAGGTTCCTCAGTGTAAGATGGCGTATTTGTTTGTCTAGGACATGGTGGGCATGGTTGTGTGATGGGGGTTGTCAGAACTGTCAACATGCTGCATACAGTCTGTAGTCTTTGTATATGCATACAGAATCAATAAATGAAGAGTACAGAAGTCAGTAAAAACAGCTAACAGATATGTGACGCTGCGAATAACAACTTGTCTTCTTGTCACAGTTTAGAATAAGTGGTTTGGCTCAGGTGTCACAACAAAAATTTAGTGCAAATAATTTGGCTTGGGTGCCACCACAGCAGCTTAGTACAACTGATTTGGCTTTGGTATCACTGCAACAGCTTGGTACAGAAAATAAACAATCAGCAGTCTACAGCTATGACTGGACTCAGACTCAGAATGCCTGCAGCAGACAGTAATAATGAGTGCAAAAAGACAGTAAAGGCAACTACAATAAGTAATGGTTTCTTGAAAACAGTGATTATAAGTTGGCTCAGATGGTACAACTGCAGTTTTAGAACAAATTTACAGAAATTTAACAAGGCTCAGACTTATAATGCCCACAGCTGGCAAAATTAGCGGAAGAGCCAATAAAATATCCCTTCAGCAGGACAGAATGCTGTCCTGAGTGATATGGCTCTCTGTATGTGTTCTTAGAGGCACACAACTGGTCTTGTGCATCTTCAGCTACACTTAATTATCTGCCAGAATCCTCAGGAGTGTATGGTTATGCCCAGTTGTCATCTTAGTACAGTCCCTAATAAATAAGTGTCAGAGGTGACTCTTCATTTTTTTAGCAGAACCAGACAGCACTTCTTCTTCTTCTTCTTTCGGCTTTTTCCCGGTTAGGGGTCGCCACAGCGGATCACCTTGTCCGCACATTAATTGGCAGTGGAGTTTTATGGTGTCGAGTTGCCAGCACGGCGTCCAACCTTCCACAGAAGGCACACTCACATGCACACCTAGGGCCAATTTAGAGTGTCCAATCCACCTGCAGCATGTCTTTGGGATGTGGGAGGAAACCCGAGCACCCGGAGGAAACCCACGCGACCACAGGGAGGACTTGCAGACTCCGCACAGAAGGCACCCCAGCCGAAGATCGAACCGGAGAACCTCTTGCTGTGAGGCGGCAATGCTAACCACTGCACCACCGTGGCCGCCCAGAACCAGACAGCACTAACACTTGGAATTGTTGTAAATAGTTCCTAACAGTGTGCAATCCTGTTGTGGAACACACAGCACTTCACAGATATAGTAGGGTTTGGTTAAGACTGCCACATCATTAGCTGCCAGAACTGCTTAGAGAAGAAACATCACATCTAGTCTATCTAATAGTAAGGATAAAACACAGGAACCCAATTGAACAAATTTCTATGATTTATTCACCACTCCGACCACTTGAAAAAATCGAAAAAACAGCCAGTACAGTCTACAGAGCAAATCCACATTAACGCTTTTCGGAAATACTGCGTTTTCGTTTACAAAACATGCACTTCCTCAGATTAATGACTAGCTCTCTTTGGCAACTTTTTATACTCTCATTGATTGAATAATTAGTTAATTAACAAACAAATTTGCAGTTTATTTAACCAAACAACAATTCACTCATACCCATTTCAGTTAATTTTAAAACCTCATTATGTTCTGTCCTAAAATCCATTTCTTAAGGTAACATAAAGTGCTTAGATCTTTATTTCACATCTAGTCTGGCACCAAACACCAGTGCTTTAATCTGGTCAGGTATTACAAGTGAAGTTAAAAGCCCAAGCTTACTTCGGTGCAGAGTGCTAATTAGGTGGCAGCTGCTGCAAGACCCGCCATATGATCTCATTTCAAGTGCCAGAGAAGAGGGAATGTGGGAAGACAGTGGAAAAGGAAACCATGTAACAGTTAGAGCTTCAGTCCATTCTGCATCTATATCTTTGATGGACCTTGTACCCTCAAAGATTGTGAGTTTCTCTAGACAAGCGAGGTACTCAGACTCTTGTCTGTGGTGGACTGCAAGAGTGTTTGGGGAAGAACCCTTCTGGCAACCATTTTTGAGAGTGAATCCTGGGGATCAGGTGCTGACCATCCCACCCTCATGTATGTGACTAAAAACCTTGTGCATATAATACACCTGAATCTGCAGATCAAGGCTCTGAAGTTGAATAAAGGTCCAGGAAGCCTGTTGTCCTCATTTCCCCAGGGCTGAAGATTCACTGACAGGAATTGCTCAATGCTGCCCATAGCATGACTGTCAGGCTGTTGTTTTTGCATGCTGCATTAGACTTGCATTCAGTTGTTTGGTTGGATATGACCACATGAATGAAAAAGTGCACTATTGGGGGGTCATTTGCTGAGTGTGCATGCTCCTATTAAGGCTTATTGTCACACTGTTAGTTCATCACCTGCTGCTAAGCTTGTAGATGCTTCTCTGACCCTCCCTGCTTCATAAGAGAATGCAAGTCTGATGTTCATCATGCTATGCTGCTGCAGTCATCACACTTGGGTTATCTGCCGTCAGGCGGCCCCGCAGTCGGCCTGAATTCCAAAGCCTTGGTCCGGCATCGGTTGTCGTCGCTTCTTCCCTGACGTCAGTGTGGCAGGGGTATAAAAGAGGCAGCTGACGCCATTTTCTTCATTCTTTCTTGCCGCGCGGTGCCAGAAGCAGAATTCGAACAGAATTTCAGCCGAAGTCTTCTATAAAGCTAAGTACCCCGTTGGGGAAACTTTTCTTGCCTCAGACCGATGTCAGACAAAGTTAATAATTGTATTTCTTGTGGGAAGCAAATACCTCATAAGGATTTTCATTCTTATTGTATTCCTTGCCTAGGCCCAGACCACAACATTTCTGGTTGTCGGTTTTGCGCTAGGTTCAATAAACGCACTATTAAGCGTCGGGCTGATACCGCCCAACATTATTTTGGCAGAAAATTCAACTACATTATGTCGTCAGAACCTCCGACTACCGCTATGTTTAAAAAACGCAAGGACAAAGACCGGCAGCTTAGACCTAGACCAGAAACCGAGGTCTCGGTTAGGCCTGCCGACGGATCTTCGGTACTCAGTGAGGCACCTACACAGCCCCTGACTACCGCAGATTTAGAAAATACAACTACCTCTCAGTCAGAATCTACCGGGCCACTGCAGCCGGTTCCTCCTCAACTCACGGATGCCAGCCCTGGCGGCGACCTGGAGACTATGGACAGGCCTTCGGTTTCAGAAGGAGTTTTTAAACCGACAACTCTTTCCGTTAAGTCATACGCTAAGCTTCCAAAGGTTAAGAAACCAAGTCCACAGACTCCCATGCAGGCCCCTATGCCTAAAAAACAGATGCTTAAAATGGCCGAGGACCTGATTACCCTTATCAGAGGTTCCCAGCCCCCTCCTGACAAAAGGCCTAGACTGGAGGAAGATTTACCTCCTTCTGACCAGGAATCCATTTCCTCAGCAGACTCTGAGGAACAGGATTACCCCTTCCCTCTCTATGAAGACTCAGATGCTGAGGAGTCTATTCCCTCTGTTTCCCCCCTGAAGACTTCTCTTTTGGGGAAACCCTGCACACCATGAGAGAGCATTTCCACTGGGAAGGACAAGATTACTCTGACTCCAAGAAAAGACTCCGTGAGTTTCTTCTTTTGCCTCAGCATAGACCCCTAGCCATTCCACCTGTTTTGGACATTCTGGATGATGTCTGCACTGAATCCAGTCTAAATCCAGATTCCTTACCTCCAGCACCACCTAAACCTGACAGATACTACCGAGTCCCTGGTTCTCATAAGTTTTTATATAAAAGCCCTGCTGCAGACCCAGAAACCATTTCCCAGGGTTCCCAAGGGGTTAAGGCCTCTACTGCTAAGAATCCACTACCTGCGGAAAGAGATTCCAGGGCATTAGAAAGATGGGGGAAAAAAGTGTATACCTCTGCCACTTTGGCCATGAGGGCATTAAACTGCCAATTCCACATGATTAAATACCAGCAGTACTTGCTTACTCAGTTAAAACAGAAAATGATCCCTCAAACAGATCAACTAGATTTCAAAGGGATGCAAGATTTGTTGCATGCAGCAGAACAAGTGGAAAAACATACCTTGCAGTGTGGTTTTGATTCTTTGGAGGCCTCATGTAGAGCAGCAGTCACAGGGTCTGTAATACGTAGACATGCTTGGCTAAAAGAGCAGACCTTACCAGAACATGTCAAAGCAAAGTTACTGGATGCTCCACTGCAAAAGGATGCGTTATTTGGTGTCAAAGCAGAGAAAGTTTTAAAGAAGATAGAAGAAAAGGCAAAATCAATGCAAACAGTTAAGGATTTTTTACAGGTACAACCTCCTCGCTTCAGCAGAAACTGGCCATCAAAAAACTGGTCCTTTCCTGCTTCAGACAGACCCCAAAGGGGCAGGTACAGACGCCCTAGGGGCAGAGGCCAGGCACAGGGTACCTTCAGGCCTAGACAATGGCAAACAACAACTCAAAGAGGGGACGACGACAGATCTCAACCCTTCAGAAAACAAACTCAATGACTTTCCTCTTCGCCTGCCAAGCATAATTGCCCAGGCAGTACCTCTAGGAGGAAAACTGGCTCTTTTCCCACAAAACTGGCACATCATAACAAAGGACAAATGGGTTCTGGATATTATTACCCGAGGCTACAGATTTCATTTTCACACTTTACCACGGATGAGAGGCATGCCAAATCTGCCAACAAACCAATGGGCAGAGGCACAAAAACAAATTTTAGCTCTCATGAACATGAAAGCAATTCAAAAGGTACCTGCAAAAGAGCAAGGTCAAGGATTTTACTCAAGACTATTTCTAGTACCAAGAAAGGACAAAGCCTGGAGACCCATCTTAAACCTTTCAATTCTAAACACGTACCTGGACATTCCCAAATTCAAAATGCTCACACTACAGCAGCTTCTTCCCATGCTGGGCAAGGAGTCTTGGCTGGCAACGTTGGACCTCCAAGAGGCATACCTGTGTGTCCCTATCAGACAAGATTGCAGAAGATACCTCAGATTTTTGGCAGGCACAACACATTATCAATTCTCTGCATTGCCCTTTGGCTTATCTACTGCACCCACAGTATTCACGAAATGCCTGGCATCAGTAATTGCATACTGCAGACAGCAAGGAATACAAATTTATCCATATCTGGACGACTGCCTGATCCAAGCGGACAGCAAAGACATCCTACTACAGCATCTGGCATTTGTGACAAACTTGCTAAGTTGCCTAGGGTACACAGTAAACAAAAAGAAGTCAAAACTAATACCCTCACAAGAAATATTTTTCCTGGGTGCCAGCTTGAATACAATGACCCAGATGGCTTACCTCACACCAGACAAGCAAAAACAACTGTCTCAGTACTTCAAAAACATGGCAACTTCTACCCAGCTCACTGCAAGGAAATTCCTGCAGGCATTGGGGTACATGGCATCCTGCATTCAACTAATTGCATATGCAAGGCTACATATGAGAAAACTACAATGGTACCTAAAAAGTGTATGGTCCCAGCACAGACACAGCCTCGAAGCAACTATAACTCTCATTCCCTGCCTTCAAAAAGAGTTTCTATGCTGGGCTCAAGCATGCAAAGCAAACAAGGGCCTTCCTTTTGTCTCACCTCCACCAAAACAAACCTTGACAACAGATTCATCAGACTACGCCTGGGGTGCACACATGGCAGGACAATGCATACAGGGCAAATGGTCTGCAAACCAAAGGCAGCTACACATCATTCAAAAGGAGATGCTAGCTGTAAAAAATGCACTAACAGCCTTCAAGGACCTTTTGCATCCAGGACAACTTCTAATAAGGACGGACAACACCACAGTTATGTGGTACATAAACAAACAAGGAGGGACGCACTCCTACCCACTATGCAGACAGGCAATGGACTTGTGGAACACAGCATTAACTTACCAAGTTCAACTGCAAGCAGAATTCCTGCCAGGAAAAGAAAACATTTTGGCAGACAAATTAAGCAGAAATTTGACAGACCCTCACGAGTGGAGACTACACCCACAAGTATTCTCAATGATAACTCAAAGGTGGGGACCGCCAGACATAGATCTGTTTGCCTCAACCAACAACTGCCAGCTACAAAAATTTTGCACAAGGACTTACCATCCCCTGGCCTGGAAAGTGGATGCCCTATCATTCAGTTGGACAGCATTGTCAGTCTACGCCTTCCCACCTCTGCCTCTACACTCCCAGGTATTACTGAAAACCAGATCGGAGAGACCACAGATGATCCTCATTGCCCCGGACTGGCCACGTCAACACTGGTACCCACTACTACGAAACTTGTCTCACAGCCCTCCATGGATCTTACCTCAATTCCCTCTGCTGTTAACCCAACAGAACTCTCAGATACTTACAGTCAGCTAAGGACCTTAAATCTAGCTGCATGGAAAATACCTTAAATTATCAAACAACACTTCTCTCAAAGGACGTCCAGAATGTCATTTTGGAGGCTAGGAGGCCCAGCACCAGAAAAACTTACTCAGACAAATGGAAAAGATTTTGTGTATGGAACCAGGCCAGAAGCCTAAATCCTGGTATCCCAAATATTCCGCACATACTCCAATATCTAACTGAGCTGCTACACAAAGACCTTTCTTTCTCATCCATAAAGATCCATGCTTCAGCCATTTCAGCTCAGTATGATACGGTTCCTCCCATTTTCTCTCATCCTTTGTTAAGGCAGTTTCTCAGAGGGGCAAAAAATATAAGACCCCTCAGAAAACCACCTACTCCAACTTGGGATCTAAATTTTGTTCTGGAAAAGTTAACACTTCCTCCTTTTGAACCAGCCTTTTCAGCAGAGCTTCAATACTTGTCATGGAAGACAGCCCTGCTGCTAGCTATCACCTCAGCACGCAGAGTCTCAGAACTGCAGGCACTTATGGCAGTGGAACCTTTCATCATTTTCCATCAGGACAGAGTATCTTTACGCACCAACCCTTCTTTCATGCCAAAGGTAGTATACAGTGTGGCTCTCAATCAGACCATACACTTGCCCACCTTTTATCCAAACCCACAGAATAAAGGAGAAAGACTCCTTCACTCTTTGGACATTCACAGACAGCTACATTACTATTTGGACAGGACAAAGACCTTCAGAAAATCTGACCAACTCCTTGTATCCTATGCACCAGGCTCAGAAGGAAGGGCTATTTCAAAGCAGACCATCTCCAAATGGATAGCACATTGCATCCGCTTTTGCTACTCACACCACGGGAAAGCAGTGCCTGCTAGTATTAGGTCTCACTCTACCAGGGTTACAGCAACCTCAGCAGCCTTCCTCCGAGGAGTCCCAACAAAGGACATTCTGGAGGCAGCTACCTGGAGTTCAGTGCACACCTTCACCAAGCATTACCACCTTCCTCTGTACTCAAAAACCAGAGCTGGGTTTGCCACTGCAGTTCTGCAGGGTATCTTAGCTGCACCTAACCCAGTTTAACTCCTACCACCCAACCATAGCTTTGGGACTCTACCCACGTGTGATGACTGCAGCAGCATAGCACGATGAACATAGTACAATTCTGTACCTACCATAAATGTAAATGTTCGAGTGGTTATGCTGCTGCAGTCCAAGTTACCCTCCCTCCATTCCCTCTTTCTAACAAGGCTTTCTCTTATACCTCCATGTACTTCAACCTTTGGGATGCATGTCTATATGGTGTATTTGCTTACAACTAGTACCGTTGTTCTGCACTAAGGTATGTTTTGCAAGCTTCTTATTTTGCCTTCTTAGTTTGGGGGCACCTGACATCTGGGGCAAGAAAAACTGAAGAAAATGGCGTCGGCTGCCTCTTTTATACCCCTGCCGCACTGACGTCAGGGAAGAAGCGACAACAACCGACGCCGGACCAAGGCTTTGGAATTCAGGCCGACTGCGGGACCGCCTGATGGCAGATAACCCAAGTGTGATGATTGCAGCAGCATAACCACTCAAACATCTACATTTATGGTAGGTACAAAACTGTACTTTCTTCAGGTGTCTAGTGCTAGGGGAATATCTTGTCCTTGCCCACTGAATCCCCTTGGGCAGTTGAGTTAGAGGAAATGGAGGTCCTTCACTCTGAGACAGATAAGGATAATTAGTCCTGTCCTTCCTATCACAAAAGTCCCTCTATATAAGCCTACTTTCAGAAAAAATCCTCTGACTCGTAAGGTTCTAGACTGATCAGTGGTTCCTCTTTTTCCTCCAACATAATATATTTGCACATTACATAGAAAAGCAAGAAGAAAAACTTTGGGTCATGCCGGCCTTAGACCGCAACCTTAAATGTGCCTTTTTTGTAATTTAGAAGCACCCAGGTATTAGTCTTTCAGCTTCAGAACAGACATGGGCCTTGGAAAAGTCCCTGAATTTGTGATATGCAAGCAAGCTTAGGCAGACTTTTGTGTTATCTTTGTAGTTTGGCATAGGGCTGAGATCTTCCCATAATTATGCCAGATAAGGAGTCTAGAGTTTTGGACATAGTGGGGAAAATGGTATTTTCCTTAGACATATTAAGATTTAAGGTGCCAAATTATTTGTCTCTCCTAACCTCATTCTAGGTCGCTTTAAAGGAGCAGGCGTTGATTGTATAGGGTTGCATAGCTCCATGATTCTGAAATCAAGGAATCTCTGGAGAAAATCTTTAGTAAGACCTTTTCACTGTGTTTTTTTATTGTTCACTATATTTTCAGATGTGGCTAGGGCAGAAGCTGGGGCTTGTTTGTCTGATGGTGTGGCTGAGGCCATTATTTTAGGATGAACTGTGCCAGCCTATTCTAGGTACCCAGTTCTAGGGCAGAGTTTCTCTTTGAGAGCCTTCTCTAGAGACAGCTAATAGAGTTCAGGATGAGGGGAAAAAGTCTGTCTAATATGAGGTATGTGTAGTATACAGCTTACCCTAGCTTTCAGTGCTGTGCAAAAACCTTCCTGTAGATGGAGGAGACCACCAAAACGTCATACAATTTTGCTTTCTCCATTGCTTCCTGTTGTGTTTCCCAAGAGGCAAACTTCACATGGAGCATGGCAGCAGTTTTGACGATAATCCCAAACTACCTATTGAAGGTCATTTTTCTAAATTTTCAGTACAAGTGAGTCTTGGACATGATCAAAGAAAGCCATGTTTTGGAGCTGCTTGGTTCCCCTCCTCATAACAAGGATTTATTTGTGGAAATAGCTGATGTCTGATGATCTGCTGAAATATCTGCAGTATTCTCAGGGATGCAATAGACCCTGTTCCAGCTTCTACAAGGAAGTGGCTTCTATTTCTACCTGTTCCCTGTTACAGGGAAAAGTAAGGGTTCCCTTCCCAATTTGAATTTTAGCAACTTCTATTGCAATTCATGCACTATCATATTTAAAATTAAGATTTAAAATTCAGAAATCACAAGACAACAAAGTGTAAACTCATTGGATAAAGTGTTAACCATAATTAATGACAAAATTTGATTCATTGTGTGTGTGTGTCAAATAAGAAAGAAATCTCTTTGCACTAAAGTACTCTGCCAAAACACAGTCACAATCCCAAAAAACAGCATTCATTTTTATTTATGGCAATACATGTGATCGTTCCCAACAGCAGGGGTGATAACTTGTTCAATGATACTGAATGTGCTGAGACTAGGTGGATTGTGAGGTTAGGGGCAGACAAGCCACAAGGTATAAATGCTATTGTACCTTTAAAACCCATCCTGAAGAAAAGGAGGGTAAAATACTGAAATGTGATAGGATGTTGGATATTTTAAATGTGATATTCTCAGTTTTTTCTGTTATCTGATGAAGAGCATAAGGCCTGAAAGCGCTTATGGAGGATTTTATTTGTGATTTTATTGAATAAACGTTTTATTGGCTCTACGTGGAGTTCTCTGCATTATTGCTGTTTTTTGGGATTGTGTGTGTGTGTGTGTGTGTGTGTGTGTGTGTGTGTGTGTGTGTGTGTGTGTGTGTGTGTGTGTGTATTTATATATATATATATATATATATATATATATATATATATATATATATATGGACTTGCATATGTTGAAAATAAAATTGAAATTATATTTTTCTCTTATCTGTTTGCTCTTTAGCACTGCTTTCAGGCTCACAGCATCATTTATCCCTGGATGTGAGTCAGCTGTTAAAGATATAATCTGCTTGTATTCTGGTTGTTCTGTCTTAGTCAATATATTACCACCTCTTTTGTTGCTACAACTAATTAAAGTGCCATGGATTTAAATATGAGTTGCATTTATCTCTACAGAGTGTTTGTATAGGACATTTGTATTAATCTGGCATTTAATATCTGATAGATGTTCATATATACACTCTTTAAATTTCCTATTAGTTTTGTCAATGTATAATGCCATACAGCTCTGGCACATACATAGCCAAATAAACTAAATTAATGGAATCACAATCAACATAGTTGTTACACCAGTAGGACCTAGTGGAGACAGGATGAATAAATTTATTCTCATGAAATAAATGTCTAAAAAATTTACACTTATTTCTGGCATAGGTGCCTTTTCTTTGGCTATGTCTGTTATTAATATAAAGATTTTGCTCTTTATAGCAGAGATTCTGGTTAAGATTTTGGCTCTTTTTTACAGCCACAGTTTGGGAATATCAATGATTTCTCATGGTAAATTACATTTTTTAGGATATGCCAATGCTTAGATATTATTTTCTTGAAATCATGTGCATGTCTGTTGTCCTTAATGATGAACCTTCATTTCTCATTACTGGTATATTTCTTAGGTTCATTTTCCTCAAATTAAAAAAAGGTCTAGCTTTAGATGTGCATTTCTCAAGGGTTAAGAAATGTTCATTTTCCAAAAGGGACACTACTACTAGTAAGTTTGCATATTAGAGTGTCTAGCTGACCTGATGCTTGCTTCTCATCTGCAGTTAATCTACAGTTTCGCAACATTTTCCTTTGACTAAATTATGAAAAATATGAGGCTGGTGCATGCTAATCTTGTGTAAATAGGTGTTTTTTACTAGTAATCATTTTATGTACACAGTTTTTATTTACCACCATTTGATACTTCCAAATATATGCCTAAAAAGTTAATACAAGTAGAAGAGAAGGATAGTTAGTACTGCCTGATAAATTGAATTTGATCCCACAAGGACTTATGGCAGCTCTTATTCTGAATTACTAAAGCAATGGCAGTTGCCAAATTTGAAAATTGGTAAAGATTGCATGTCACTAATGAGTGACTTTTTTTTTTTTGTACATTTACTGAAAAGTGAGTTGAAACGTGGCATTCATGAGCTATAGACTTTCATTACTGTACATTTGTTTCAGTCCCTGTGGGATGCATATGATTTTGCCATTGATTGGTTGCTACACCTCATTGCTACTAAAAAATGTATACTAAACAGAGATATTTGTGATTTTAAAAATGGTATGGTATTTTCAAGGTCTAACTCTAAATTTACACAAATTAATATGAGGAGCAACTCGGTGGCCAATACCATTCATGTTACATCACAACAGAACCAAAAGTGATGTCTAATCATGATGCAGTAGGGCATTTGGAATCCATTGCTGCACCCACAGTTGATGTCAACATTATGTCCACCCTTGATACCATCAAAATCCCCCCTTTTCTTCTACATGTGTCCTTACTAATGCACCTATTGAGTGATAGGAGCAGGTGAAGACAAAAAAACAAGTGGAGGAGGAGGAAGAGGACTCCTTGGAAATGACTATGTGCAGTCGCTCGAATCAAGGAGGGGAGTAGTGTATAATATGTCACACCATGAACTCTCTGAGACTGAATATATAATTTTAAGAAAATGTATGATTTTTATTCCTGCTTCTCCTGGACATCTTTCGGATTGTTTAACTGAACTGAAAATATTCACTCACCAGTTAAATCTTAAATTGCAGTTTCATGACAACTTGCAGGTTTCTCGTATACTGTATAAAAAGGCTAGCACTTTTATTCCTGATAATCATTCTATAGTGCTGGCATTCCAAAATGCCTGCGAACAAGATATCTATAACCTTTTTTATAATACAAAAAATGATAAAACTGCTTTTTTAACGTAATTGCTTACAAGAATAAAGCCTTGAAAGTGTTGATTCAGAATACTGATATAGTAATTAAATGTGCTGACAAAGGTAGAACTGTGGTAGTCATGAATAAGCAATTCTATTTGAATGCTGTTCTACACCTATTTTCTGATACTGGTACCTATATACCCATTACTCTTGCTCAAGTCAAAGTCAATTCAGACTGAACTTTATTGTCATTCAGACTGTACAACTTGTGCATCACTGAATGAAATTTAGTTACTCCGTCTCAAAGTAGAGACATTTCTACATATAGATAATCTACATTACAACAGCTACTATTGACGTGACACACATTATTTTCTTAAACTCTAACTACTGTACATATTGATTGCACATACAGGAGGCTTTTTCCATGGTAGCCATTATTGAGCAATTGCTTTAAAGCTTTGATTACTGCATACAAATATGAATTAAGTAAGAGTCTCAGTGGTGTTATTGCACAGAAATGTTATTCCACCAAAAGTATAAAGTATTTTCACTGGAATTTTCAGCAACCTTTTTCAGAGGTCAGAGTTCAACATGGTGTGGAGTTAGTGTGAGTTTAGTAGTCTAATGGCCTGTGGGAAGAAACTCTTTTTGAATCTGGCTGTTCTGCATTTCATTCTGCGGTAGTGTTTACCAGAAGATAAGTAGGTGAACAGTCCATTGGCAGCGTGGGTAGTTCATAGGTAGGTACTAGGCTATTGGCCCTAGGGCCTGTACAAGCCTAGCCAAAAAGATACCCTGGCTTTCGCCACCCAAAAAAATTATTTTCCTGTGCCCCTGTCAAGCAGAACCACAGAAGTAATCCCCAGGGTGAATTTCCTATTACCATTCCAATCATCAAGATTTTTCTTGAAAAGTGCTAATGAGGAGCTCTGTTTGACATAGATAGGTGGTCTGTTCTCGATTATGGGAGGTCTCTGGGACAGGAATCTATCCCTCCAGCATGTTCTGTTTATTGTGGTGACAAGGTTTAGGCCCCTAGAGCGTGTAGCTTGGAGGGATTGGGATTTCTTTAAGTGGAGCATGTCCAACAGCTCTGGGTTTGACATAGCTTTGTATGATAGGCAGAGATCCTCTGAGTCGAGGCGCGATATATGAGGAAAAGTAAGAGTTTTTGAGTCGGGTTGCGTAAGGCATCTGTTTGAGGCCAGTAATCCTTTTGTGAGGTATTTTTGCGGCCTTTCCAGTTGTTGTAGATGTCTTGTGAGTTACCATACAAAAAGGCGTTGTACTCTATAATGGGTCTAATGTGTGATGAGTAGAGGGGAACAATAACCTCTTTTTTTCTGGATGAGAAACCTTTTGTGATGAGGTGTGCCATGTAGAAGGATTTCCTGACCACTTGGCGATGTGATTATCAAATGAGAGATTACTGTCCACCTGTGTCCCAAGGTCTCTTATCACACTTTCGGTGTTAAGTAGACTACCGCCTATGTGGTAGCTCATGGGTACAGAGTTTTTACCAAAGGGGATGACAATGCACTTTTTGGCTTTGAGCTTGAGACCATGTCTTTGACACCAGGCATCTGTCTCAGTGAGGCCCTTTTGCAGGATGTCCACATCACTAGGAGTCTCAATTATGGCTCCTAGTTTGCAGTCATCTGCAAATTTAGTTAGCCAAAGACCTTCTGTGTTAGCCTGTACTTCAGAGAAGTAGATACCAAACAGGAGAGGACCCAGGACTGAACCCTGTGGTACTCCACTTGTCACTAGTCTGAAGTCTGATTTGGTGTCTACTACTTTCATAATGTGGGTTCTGTCAGTAAGCCATTTGGTAGCCCATCTTGTGACATAGGGATGTATACCTAGTTTAGTGAGCTTATCTATAATTCCAGAGTGGGGGATGATGTTGAACGCCTTGGCGAGATCTAGATAGGCTGTGTGAACCAACTTACCATCATCTATGGCTTTGGTGACTACTTCAAAGTCGTCTGTCAGGTTTAGGAGACATGATCTGCCTTTTACAAACCTGAACTGTGTGGGGTCCAGAGTTTAGAGATCTCCAATGTCTTTGTTTATGAGTTCCATGATGATACGTTCCATGGCCTTGCAGACCAGGCTCATCAGGCTAATGGAGAGGTAGTTCCCCTGTTGTGGTGCCCCCCTTTGTGTGGGGTGGACCGTGGCCGGGTGCGCCATTCAATGGGCACAAAGCCTGAGGTGAGGCTATGATTGAAAATGGTACTTAGGTGGGGTGCCAGTTCATTCTGTAGTTCATGTAGAAGGCAGCCTGGGATGTTGTCAGGTCCCATGGATGCTGTGTTCTTCGCTTTGGAGAGTGAGGTTTTTACCTGTGCAGTCATGATTACAGGAACTTTGCATTCTTTCGGTATAAAGATGGGCCCTTTATGGGGTGAGAGGAGGGTAAAGTTATCACTGAACGTATCTGCCAGGATGTTGGCAATGTCAGTTGGTTCTGTATATTTAGTGTCATTGTGCTGTAACTCAGAGCAGATCTGAGTGTTGCCATTGAGATTCTTGACATAGCTATAGAATGCTTTGTGGTTGTCTTTAGAATCAGTGGCAATTTTGTTTTCATAACTAGCTTTGGATGATTTTATGAGGGATCTTAGCTCCTTACTGAGGCTGACCAGGGAGTTCCTCCAATCGTGGGATTTTACTCTTTTTTGCAGCAGTTTCTTTCTTCTGTTGTAGAGTTTGTTTATGGCAGACCACCACCAGATTGGCTTCCTTTTTTTGGAGGATAGTATCTTGGTTCTGTTAGGGATAGCACGATCCATGCACTCGTGTAAGTGCTTATAAAGTGCATTTGTGTAGGATTCAGCAGTTGTACCTCTCTTGTCCATCTGCATGGGTGTCTTGAAGTTTGCCACTTCTGTCTTAAGAAGCGTGAAGTTGGCTTTGGAGAAATTTTTATGGTTGTTTTCCTAATGGGGGGTGGGAGCGGGATGTGGATGTCTAGGGTGATTAGCTTGTGGTCGGATCTGACATCAACGAGGAGCTGACCTCTGATGTGGAACACCGGTCGCCCATGTTGATGATGACCAGGTCTAGGATATTGCTGCCCCTGGTGAGGCTGTGGCTAAGTTGATCCAAGGCATTGAAATGGATGATTTCCAGAAAACATTGAGCAAAAGAGTTGGTACACAAGTAGTTTTCCCAGTTAATGGTGGGGTAGTTGAAATCACCCATTATTAGGGTGTTGGATTGTACCTTAATATTTTCCAGTGTGTCAAGAAAAGAGGAGTGGGTATCCTGGGGCATGGTGTGGGGGGTCTGTAGCAAGCTACAATCTGTATTGCGGTTTTGCCCAGAATTAATTGAACTTGGATAATCTCGGATGCATTATGCTAAGCAACTAGCTTGGAGGTATGGATATCCTTAATGAATATGGACATGCCTCCACCTTTAGTGTTTCAGTCCGGGTTTGGTGGCCGAAAGGTGTGGTATGAGTTATAGCCTGGTAATGCAGGTGTGCTCTCTAGAGCTTTGAACCAAGTCTCTGTCACTGCACAGATGTCGATGTTCTCCATTTTAAGGAGTGCCTCGAGTGAGTGCATTTTGAGGTTTAGACTTCTAGCATTGAGTAGCATTACCCTCAGATTTTGCTTGCTTGTACCTGCTATGGTGGTGAATTTGTCATTTGAACCTTGCCTAAAAAAAAGGCACTATAGGGGCGGCAAGAGCCTTTGTCAGTATCCAGAATCCCAAGGGTGACAGGTGCAGGCCATCTCTGGCAAAGCAGCGTGGTCTGTCGATCATGTCATCCCAGGCAGACAGATAATGGATTCCCTTAGAAGCTTAGCCAATTGTTAAAGTCAATTATTTTGTCCTTGTACTGTGGTATCATTCTGGGTGATGGCAGGATGCTACTCAGGGCTAGGGTCATACCTGCCTGGACTACAATATCGGAGAGCTCCTCCATGTCTCTTTTCATGTAGTCCAGGGAGATACGTCTCAGGTCATTCACACCAACATGGACAATGACAGAGTCATATTTATACTTGTTGTGGAGTGACCTGAGTGTGTGCATTATGTGGCGGATCCTGGCACCCGACAGGCAGCTAACAGTAACTTTCTCCTTGTTTAGCCTGGTGAGTGGAACATCAGTGTGTCCGACTATAGAGTCACCTATGACTAGAGTGTTGGGTACGTTATGCCTTATGGGCTGTAGTTGAGTGGCACACTGAGTATGTGGGCTATGTGTCGTTTGGGTTGTGTTGGTGGGTGGAGGTTGTTTGCATTTCTGCTTTGGAGGTCTCTGTTGTTTGGGCAGATTTTTACTGAGAGCCTCTATGAATGTAGGTGTGTGTTTTGTGCTTCTGTGTGTGTGTTTTGGTGGTGTAGGTTATGAGGGACTATGTGATGTGTGGTGCGGTGCAAGTGTTTACCTTCTCCCCTTGACTGTCTAGTCCAGTCTTCGGTAAAGAGAGCTTTGCTTCCAGTTTGGCTATATAAGTGCATATTTCACAGGTCGTAGTGTTGGGTGGTAGGAGGAGAGGGTTGTCTGTGTACATGAGGCAGTTGCTGCATTGTCCCAAGATGCCCAGATTCGTCAGGTAGACAGGAGAAAACACTGGGAGCTGACCTTTAAACATGCTTGGATATGTGCTTATTTGTTAAGTACTAAAAACTGTTTTCCTCTAGACAAGTGAGGAAAGTTGAGTGCTGTAGTAATTTGTAGCTTATTTAGTACTTACAATGAGTTCTGAACAAGTCCTGAGCTCAAAGAAACAGATTTGAATGCTAAAACTAAAAAGCTGGCTAGTTGCAAGGAAAAATTTGAAGAGCAGACTTTATGGCGCCAGCAATAGTTTAACCCTAGTTAAGTGGGTGGGGGCTCAGGAGCTCACCAACAGTCCTGGACACAGCAAATCCATATCTGGACAAGACCTGCCACAAGAAAGGGGGGAAGCAAGCTTAGAATTTTTTTTTTTTTTCCAGTAAAAGTGGAAATGGAGAAAGCTGGAACAGAAGTTAATTCAACGTTAAGAATCTGAGTAGGTTGGCCTTCACAAATGTTCTCTATTAGATTTAATGAACTAATGACACTAGACTGGGAGGAGTGTCACAGATCAAATATATGGTATGGGCGGGCAACTGCAAAGCCGCCAAGTATAAGAACACCACAACACTAGGGACACAACATTTAGGGAGGTGGGTGGAAAAAATTACAGTTCTAGCAGTAGCCACTAAATGAAAGTTTTAAACAGATCAAGGAGCAAGCAGAATCTAGAGAATGCTTTTAACTGTAAACAGACAATTGTAGTAATGCACACTAGTACAGTTCCTAGCTGTAGAGCACAGAAACCTTAAAAAATCAAAAATGCACAGAAAAGCTCAGATAGAGCACTCACAAACAGAAAATACAACTCTCAGTATGAAAAAGCAGTTTAAGTGTCTCTGGTTATCTTGTTGGCTCTGCTGAGACACCACAACAGGTATGTTTCTTGGATGGCTGGGGGTGTGGTCCCATGATTTTGTCTGCTACCCTAATCACTTTCTGGAGGGCCTTTTGGCCCGAGATGGAGCAGTTATATTACCATGTTGCAATACTATTGGTTAGTATACTCTGTATGGTGCCTTTATACAAGGTAGTGAGGATTGGTGAGGGGAGGTTTACCTTCCTTATGCTTCGCAAGAAATGAAGACATTGCTGTGCTTTCTTTAAAATGACAGTAGTATTAATGCTCCATATTAGGTCATCTGTGATAGGCACCCCCAAGAATTTTGTGCTTTCCAGTCTCTCCACTGTTTCCTTATGGATTGTTAGTGGAGAGTGTGTTTTATGCCTTCTTCTGAAATCGACAATGATTTCTGTGGTCTTGTTCACATTTACTATGAGGTTGTTGTTGCACCAGATGATGAGTTGACTAACTTCCTCCCTGTAGGCTGATTTGTCATCATTGCTAATAACCAATGACACTCATGTCGTCTGCAAATTTGATGATGTAGTTAGAGTTAAGCTTAGCAGTGCAGTCCTGAGTTAACAAGGTGAACAACAGAGGGCTCAGAATAGAGCTCTGAGGAACTCCCGTGTTCACAGTGATGCTCTCAGAGGTGTTATTGCCAACATGTACTGTCTGTGGTCTGTCCATGAGGAAGTCCAGTATCCAGTTGCATAGGGGAGTGTTTATTCCTAATTGGTCAAGTTTCTTTATCAGGTATTGGGAGATCACTGTGTTGAAGGCAGAGCTAAAGTACACTGTATCATACAAAAGTTTGATAATGAAGTTTATATTTTATGTCTTAGTGGACAATTATCACTTGATATCGGTTCGATTCTCAGCTAGAGTGTCTTCTGCGTGGAAACATGCGTGAATGGGCGTACCTTCGTTGAAGGCTGTGTGTCAGGGCTGGTAACTCGGCACGTAAAAATCAATTACCAAACATTAGCGGACCGGAGTTCCGCTGTGGCGACCCCTAACCGGGAAAAGCCAAAAGACACAACAACAACATTGATTTATTTTCATGTGTCTTATCCAGTAATACCCACTTTTTATGTCCTCCATAAAATACATAAGAATGAACGTATACTTCCTATGAGACCTATTGTCTCGTCTATAGGATGGGTCACACAACCCATTTCACTTTATTTGGCAAATGTGTTACAACTATTTTTATGCCATTCTAAGAGATGCATAAAAGATACTCAAGATTTTTTGCGACATCTATATGCTTGACATTTAAAATGTAATTTTAGCTCATATTTGCTAGTAACACTTGATGTAGACTCGTTATTTATGGTGATTCCTAATGACACAGGGGTTGAACTTTTTAGAAATTTTCTTTCCAGATATTCTCATCTGTACACTGCTGACATCAGCACAATCTATTTTATTATTTATTTTATTTTACATTTGTTGACCGGGCTAGTCCAGCTGGATATATGTCCATTTTCAGTGGAGGCCCGAGGAGAAAAGCTCCAACGAAATTTACAAATAATACACAGTAATGGTCCAAACAAGTTAAAATTCTTAAAACATTAAGACAGAACATAAAATCTTTGGAGAGAGGCAAGTTAAAACAAAGTTGTAACATATATTTGCTATACAGATTCTAAGATATAAGTTTCTAATATGGAAAAATTAGAAAAAAGTAGTAAAAATTTTTTTTTTTTTTTATCTCTCTAGTGTGTTATGTGAGGAGGAGTTTTGGAAGGAAGGATACAAGACAGGTTAGTCTGGGTTGTTACAGGAGCAAAGCCAGTGCTTGTTAAGATGTGTCTTTAGTTGTTTTTTAAAGAGTGGAGGACTAGACAAAGATGAGATATCAGATGGTAGTTTGTTCCATATATGTCCAACAGAGTTAGAAAAAAGGCTATTGCCAGCAGAGTTATTGGGTATGGTAGTATTAACCAGTAGTTTGTTTGCAGAGCGTAGCTGTTTCAAGTTATTATATGGTGTAATGAGGTTGGAGAGAACAGGTGTTTTAGTAGGCTGATAAAGAATTTTGTGAGCAGTTAAGAGCTGTTGATAAGTCAGCCTGTTAGGAAGTTCCAGCCAGCCTAGTTGTATTAGGTTATGACAGTGATGGGTTCTGAAGAGAGATCCTGTGGCAAATCGGGCAATATTATGGTAGGATGTACTAAGTTTCTTGAGGTTATATTTTGAGAGATTGGTGTAAATAGTGGAAGCATATAGAAGGGTAGAGATAAGGTGATAACTGGCTAAGGTGGTCCGAGCTTCAGGTGTAAGGAATGATTTGATTCTATAGAGGGAACCAATCTTTTTGTTTATTGTTTTTATTGTGTTGTTTATATGAGAATCAAAATTGAGATTGTTGTCAATAGTTACTCCTAGTAGTTTTGTAGTAGCATCAGGAGAAATCAGGGTGTTATCAGAGGAAGTAATAGAGAAGTTAAGAGAGCTTGATTTGTGTGTAGGAGAGAACAATAGCAACTTTGTTTTCTTTGGGTTAAGGAGAAGGCAACGGTCAGAGAACCAGTGTTCAACAGTGGAAAAAGCTTTTTGGGTAAGTGACTGGAGTTCAGTCTGAGAGGAAGCAGTGCAGATTATTGTGGAATCGTCTGCATATTGTATGCAAGTAGTGTTTGGAATAGCTGACTGTAGGTCGTTAATAAATATAGAAAATAGGAGTGGGCCAAGTATAGACCCTTGAGGTACTCCTAAAGAGATCAGAAGGAGAGTCGATAGTGAATTTTTCCAAAGTACTGCCTGCTGACGATGTTCTAGGTAAGATGTAAACCAGGATAAGGAAGATGGATGAATTGAGAGAGATTGTAGTATGTGCAGAAGGAGCTTGTGATTTACCATGTCGAAAGCTTTTGAAAGATCAATGAAGATGGAAGATGATGGGTTAGTGTTGTTACGGTTTTGATTGATTGTGTTGGTAAAGGAGAGTAATGCAGTAGTGGTACTGTGAGAAGGTCTAAAACCATGTTGACTGTTAGCAAGTAGGTTGTTATGGAGAAGGTGGTTAAGGAGTTGTTTATGGATGCACTTTTCCATAATTTTGGCTATAGGTGATAGCAATGCTATGGGACGAAAATTAGAGAAGTCATTAGAATTGCCCCCTTTGTGTAGTGGGATGATGTGAGATATTTTCCAGATGGAAGGGAAGATTCCTTCCTTTATAGATCTATTAATCAGGATTGAGATGGGGTAGGCAATAGCTTTAGCTGCTATCTGCAGAAATTCTGCAGGAAGTTTGTCTGCAGAGGGTGTGGTGGGTCTAAGTTTCTGGAGTAGGGATAGGATAGATGAGGTAGGTACAGGTTGCAGGGAAAGGGGAAGAAAATTATGTGGAGCAGGAGAGGGTAATTTAGAGATGTCCGGAGTTAAGTGATTTGCTAGAGTTTGGATGGTATTGGTGAAGAAAGAATTGAAGTCATTAGCTATTTGTTTAGGAATGTCTGGATTAGAGTCCTGGGGATTTGGAGTACGTGACTGACCTGGGGATAGAAGATTATTAATACTAGCCCAGAATTTTTTGGGTTCTTTATTGGTGGTGAAATCTGTGAAATGTTGTTGGTTGTACTATATAATAATGTATTTCTTTTTTCAACGTAAATATTTTCTTCAAGGTAAAGTTATAGCGATGGACATACGTGTAGCTAATACTTATGCAAATCTTGTTGTGGTCATATGGGAAGATACGTATGTTTTTAATGACTGTAGTGAATTTTAGGATATTTTAGTTTTTACAAAATGTTTGTGTACTTTTTGGGACCCCAGTTGTGGAGACTTGCATGATTTTGTTATTTATTTAACAAGTACCACACAGTTTTTAAAATTTAAACTATCCTTCTCTTCTACTCATTAATTTTTAGACATACATTTGGAAGTATTAAATGCTGGTAAAATAAAAACTAGTGTACATAAAAAGATTACTAGTAAAAGCACCTTTTTATAGATCTTCATATTAGTAAGAGACATAGCCATAGAAAAGGCATGTATGCCTGTAATTAGTGTAAATTTTAGACATTTGTTCTTCTTTCAGCTTTTCCTGGTTAGGGGTCACCACAGCGGAACTCCGGTCCACTAATGATTGGCAATAGATTTTTTATGGGTGCCGAGGTGCCAGCTCGACGCCCAACCTTCAACGAAGGCACGCCCATTCTACGCATGTCTTTCGAACGTCATTTGACCGCGGGGAGGACATGCAGACTCCACATAGAAGGCGCTCCAGCTGAGAATTGAATAGGAGAACCTCTTGCTGTGAGGCAACAACGCTACCGCTGCACCAATTTATTTCATGAAAATAAATTCATTCATCCTATTGCTACTATGTCCCATTGGTATAACAGCTATGTGCATTGTGATTCCATTCATTTAGTTTATTTGGCTATGTGCCAGAGTTGTACAACATTCTATGCTTGCAAAACTAATAGGAAATTCAAAGAACATATATGTAAACATCTATCAGATATTAAACGTCTGATTAATAAAAATGCCCTATACAAACATATAGCAGAGACAAGTTGTTGTTGTGTCTTTCGGCTTTTCCCAGTTAGGGGTCGCCACAGCAGAACTCCGGTCCGCTAATGATTGGCAGTAGATTTTAGACAAGTACCACTCATAATTTAAATTCGTGGCACTTGAATTAGCCTTAGCAAGCAAAAGAGGTGATGATATACGTACAAAGACAGAAGAGATGGGTACAAGTGGATTATATCTTTAAGAGATGACTCACATCCAGGGTTAAATGATGCAGTGAGCTTGCAACCAGTTCTATAGAGCAAACAGATACTTTGAAATACATATAATTTTAATTTTCAATGTATGCAACTCTATATATGTATAAACATGTTTTTAATCTTTACTTTTATATGTTTTTATATATGTGTGCGTGTGTGTGTGTCTTTTTATCTATATATATGGGTTGACTTTATAATCTCAAAATCCTGAAATATCGAATTTCAGAATCTCAAGATCATAAAGTCGAAAGCCCATAATTGCGAAACCCTCAGAAGTGTGAAATTCAAAATCTCGAAGTTCGGAGATGTTGAATTAACGGTTCTGGTGTTGCGCTGTGTTACTAGATAGCTGGAGTTTCAGGTAAGTGTTTATGTTCTAAGGTTTTGGGTAGGGGCTTCAGTGTGTGTCAGTGTGTTTTGTTACTATGATGTGTGTGTACGAGGGGAATGCAGCTTGTGTAGTGGATTTTCCGTGTGTTTGTCTGTGTAGTGTGACCTTGGAGTTAGTATATTAAAGTAGGGGGGGTACAGGGGGGCTTGCCCTCCTGCTTGTATGTAGGGTAGTTTTGTGTGTTTGTGTGTGGGGAGGAAGGTGTATGTATGTGTGTGGTGTATGGTTAGTATAGAAGTCGTGATTTTGAATTTTGCGCTTCTGAGGTTTCAATGTTTTAGGAGTACAGCTTTATGATCTTGAGATTCTGAAATCCAATATTTCAGGATTTCAAGATTATAAAGTGAACCCGTGTGTGTGTGTGTGTGTGTGTGTGTGTGTGTGTGTGAGTGTATGGGTCTACTTCAAAATCCTGATGCCCAGTGCAATCCTGGAGTTGATCTATATAGTTAGGGGAGGTGTGGAGTGCATAGCCCCCCCACCCCCACCTAGGTGGGTTTTACTTACCTCAGCATGAGTTTTGTTTCCATTTGGCCAAGTGTTTACTTACCCTAGTAAAAATCTGGCATTTGAGTTTCCATGGTTTCATGATTTTCGTCTTGGGATTTTGAACGTTGATATTCTGGGCATCGAGATTTTGAAGTAGACCCATATATATATATATATATATATATATATATATATATATAGATAGATATATATATATATATATGTATGTGTGTGTGTGTGTGTGTGTATATATATATATATATATATATATATGTGTGTGTGTGTGTGTGTATATATATATATATATATATATATATATATATATATATATATATACACATACACACACACACACACACACACACACACACACACACACACACACACACACACACGTAAAACATTTCTTTGACATCAGTTATGGTTACCACTTTATCCAATGAGTTTACACTTGTTGTCTCATGATTTCTGATCCTTGTTTTAAATATGATCATGTATGAATTGCATAGTAAACCAGATGAAGCATTTGTGAAAACCTGTAGTACTTGTTCTTATCCTTGGAGTTTTATTAAACAATTTTGAAAGTATTCTCTCTTTGTGATGACTTAAGTTCATCTTTTCATTTGTTGGCTTTGCTCTTTTTTGAACTCGCCTTTATCTGCAACACTTTGTTCATTGTTTGCTAATCTTCAGCATGGAAAGGGAGATGAAATAAGAGTCCCTTCTGGCTAGATCAGGCAACCTGGCCATGGTGTAGTACCTAAATAAACAAGGGTGAAATGCACTGGTACATTTTTGCAAGGGACATATTCCTAGTACAGATTAGCATACGTAGAATGCCGAAAAACATTACAAACTCCCTGTACTGCAGCTGAGTAATTTTTTTACAGGTAAGGTTCAAGAAATTCTGCATTATAAGGGTCTTCCAGGTGTGAAATATCCTGAAAGTCAACCTGTTTCCCATGAGGAAAATACCATCCTTCCCAAGTTCTGTAAGTGGGCAGGGTGAGTGGATTGTAGATAGTGGATGCATCCCTTTTGGTACGCAGGAGATGATTCCTATGTGCCTTTTTGCTGTTCCCAGTCTGCTAACCTTATTAAAGAAAAAACGCCAAGGCCAATTCTCATTGCCCTTTGATGACTGAGAATAGTATGGTTTCATGTGCTCAACTCTTTGCTCATTCAAGAGAACATCTCTCTACATCTCAGGTCCCGTTTTTTCAATAAGCTTCTTTCAATACCACTGAATTTGGCAGCTTGAGATCAAGGAGGTCTTGAACACCATAAAGAAAATTATTTTCAGCAGACTTATTCTGTAAAATGGAAGTACTTTATTACTTGGCTGAGAAGTATCCATTTCTTCTTTAGTCAGCAAACATAACTGCCTAATCTATATTGAACAACTCTTCTCTTCTCTTTGGACACCATTCCATTCAAAGTGCATGATTCTACCACTTTGGTGCATCATAACTTTGCAAATGAGAGACATTTGGCTCAATGCATTGCTGGTCAAGCAGCTGCAGATGTGGTTTCTCATGTTTGGCCTCCAGTGAAGAGTAGTTCTCATCCTCAGGTCTTGAACTTTATGATTAAAGAGTTGCTTATCCTCGGCTGAAGTCAGTAGACTTTGTATTTCTGCTGGCCTTTTATTTCTGTTTTGGAAACTTTATTTGTAATAGCTATAACATCAGCCAGGTGGGTTTTGTTTATGTGGACCTTCACTTGCAGAGGTCAGTATTTGGTCCTTCCGAAAGGCTAGGTAGGTCTGTTTCTCAGTAAACCCACAATTTTTGCCAGGGGTGATATTTGAGCATTGCCTCTGCCAGTCATTCATCTCCCTTTGCGCAGAGCCATGGGGGAGTCTTTTTACCCCCAATGTCCAACACTAACAAAGATTTTACCTAAACAGAATGCCTGAGTTAAGGAATATAGACCAGTTGTATGTCCCCATAGTCGGTAGAGAACTGCTGGCAGGTGCCAAGAAGACATTCTGCAAATTACTTATCTGCAATGTCTTCTGCTTTGGTTTGGCCAGTCTGCATTTGGTTAGTGCAGTCAGTGATCACATGACCTTTTTGGGAGGTGAGTTCTCACTGCCTTCAGCACTTGTTTCAGAAATGTGTCATTTGTGGATAGTTGTACCACAGCCACTTGATCAACAATGTATATTTTTAATAAAAACTGTTTTTTAGTTCTTAACACCATGAATCAGTATTTATTTAGCAGTTCTGTGCTGCAGTATTTGCCTCTCTGAATTATTATTTCCTGGCCTGTCCTTCTCCTTCTCTTAGGTAGCATCATTGTGTACTGTTTTTGCAATACTAAAGCAGCCATCCACTGCAGAGGGCCTCTTGAAATAAAGTGTTGCAGATGTGCAAGTGCTTGCTGTAGTATTTAATTTTTAGAGGCTTTTTTTTAGTAGGCACACAATACCCTTCCTCCATATCCACTTCAATAATGGAATGCCTTGATCTTCACTTTGTAGTTAAACCTCTATATTCTGCCCTGTAGGGTTGTTTGAGATCCCTACGGTGCAGATGGATTCTTTGTTTCATTTTTATTTCCTGTCAGTCTCAATACTTATGTTGCTTGTTGCCCTAATAGCTGTACGTAAATCCTTTTTTGATCACCTTTAAGAGGTCTCTTAAAACTCATCTTTTTAGTCTGACATTTGATCTCTCCTGATTATGGCTTTTATTAATGTCTCTAGCATTTCTTTTAATTGCTAAGACTTTAAGGATTCCCTGTGTAATGCACTGTTGGAGATGCTGAGTGGGCAGATTGGTTTGACAAGGGAGAAGATTTTTCTGAGCTATGATACAAAATCAGAATTGCCTACACATGGTAAGGCCTTGCTGTGTCTAATTATGGTGGCTGCCAAAAAGCAGTTACTAGAAAATGGAAATCAAAATATAAACCGACTATACTAGAATTAGGGAGTATAGTAACAGAGATAAAACAACTGAAATTGAGATCTTTATAAAAGAGTATGAGCAAACTACATAGGGAAAATGGGAATTGTGGGAACAATACATATATGGGAAGAATGAGGTTTAAAAGAAGGCAGGACTTAAATGAGCTATGTAATGTTTGACTGAAAATGATTGGGAAGATTATAAGTGATGTGTAATGTCTCCAATTGGGAGTGTGTGTCAGTATGGTTTGTGATGTGAAATGCTTACAACTGGGATTGTGTCGATGTGGTTTGTTTTTATTTATATAAATGTACGATTGCTTATGTTATAAGTGGTGGTTTAATAATGTTTCTTGTTTATAAAAGGGGCAGGAATTGAATAATTTATGTTATGTTGCTTAGGTTATATGATATATAACATATTTGAAATATAATGTTTGTAAACTTGAATGTGTTATTACAGTTTGATTACTTTTATATAAATGTAAATTTTCCAGTTTCACAAGTGATAATTCAGTAAAGGTGTTTATAATAATAAAAAAAGCCTCAATATGTATCTTGATGCTCTATTATGATGTAATGTTATTTATTTATTTGATATTTGTTTACCGGGGTGGTGTGACTGGGTTTACAGAACCCATTTTCAGCAAAGGCCCAGGGAGAAAGGTTCCACATAAAGTACATTACAAATACAGTGTAGTCCACAAACAATACAAGCCACATGAGGAATATTATACAAAATAAGTTGATTGAACGTAAACTGGGTTACAAGATATATTGCACATCTGGACAATTCTATAGAGTTGTATCATTATAGACAATCATAGGTCTCAACATCTTAAGAGGCCAAATGTAGAACACAGACCTTAACAATGTGTGACAAATGGTCAAAATGTGGAACACCCGATTTTTGCACTGCGCGAAACATGCCATTGCCATGGAGCATGGTAGAACATCTGTAAAATTCAGTAAGACACTCCTCAGATCCAAAACCTTTGTTTTATAATCTGCAATACCATATCCACACCCTAAGTAAATTCACATTTACTACATTTTCTAAACCGACATTACAAGTCAGACAAATGATTTTAGTTAGACCAAGTTAAACAGCATCCTGTCTACTTTCAAGCATATCATTACTATAAATAACTCACTTTTGACATCCATCCTGACATACCTCTCAACCTCTTAGTGCAAGAAATGTGGACAAAGCCCAATGTAATAGGGGGACAAGCAGCACAAAAATAGAGACACTTTAAATATTGCTCGTATAAACTTAGAAATATTGTTTTGATAAACTTAGAAATATTGTTCTGATAAACTTGGAAATATTGCTCTGATAAACTTGGAAATATTGTTGGAATAACAGTATCTGTGTTGGCATACAACAGGCATACTAGGGACAAGCAGCACAAAACTAGACACTAAACATTGCTCTTATAAACTTAGAAAGTTGCTAGCATATAGGGTCTCAATGATAGAAATTCTTGCAGAGGTAACATTGCAGCTAAATTTATAAAGCACTTACCTCTGTCTATAATCCACAGACAGTCTCCACACAGCATGAAATTTAATCCAAAACGATGATCTGATCAGCCCCGGTTGTCCAGCAGGCAGCAACACAAACCTCAGCCTTCTAGTGACCATCTGACCGATCTTGATCCACCAGAGCAAGGCCTCTGAAGTCCCTTCATCATGCTGACTCCTCTCCTGGCTTCCAAGTCCCAGTCCCGACATCTTCAATCCACAGCAGAATGTGATTGACCTGTATTGGGGAGCTCTCATTGGCTACTGTCCTGAAACGCATTACTTGATTGGCTCGTACACCACATTCGCTATTGGCTGTAAATGTGCACGAGCCAATCAAAAACTGTAGAGCACAGCCAGTGCTGTGTAATGTGGAAAGGCAGCACAGCTATGCTTCAGTTTGTATACCGCAATGCCGATAGGCAGTAATTGCGGTACACAAACCAATCCGAATGTGTGTAGCAGAGCCACAGCTGTTCAGTGCAGAACAGGGGAACAGTGGCTTCGTTCGTCATTAAATCCAGAGCATTCCGCATAATCCAGAGCAATTTAATGCTCAGTAGACAATTTTAGTCATTCTAATAACATATACATAACCTATGAGTAAATAAAGTGTATAAAAATAATATATAGGTAGTACAGTGTATGACATCGGCTGTTATAGTACAAGAAAAATAAAATATTGGTTTAAGTTAAGAAAATAATAGCTCAAGAGTTAGTGACACAGAAGGATAATGAGAGAGTTAAGAAGAATAGAGGCATTGCAGTCTGAGAAGTAGCTTACGGATATGGTATAGAAACAGAGAAGGAGTTAGGAGAGACTTTGGATCTTGCAGACTGTGAAGGAGTGTGATGTGACAGAAGAAGAAGAGGATGAAGCTAGTGTGGAAGTCATTAGTTAATAGACACTCAGCTAATTTGAAATTGTTGGTGGACAGTCCCACCACATGCTTTCAGGTGCCCTCTTCTCTGTACGTTTTGCACATTTATAACGTGGAATATGATTTAATATGTAATGCTTCACTTTATTTACATTGGCCATAATCCTTTGGGATAGCTTGTCTTTTAAAACATACAAAAAGCAAAACAATTTAATGTAATTAATGTTAATCTGAAAACGTGGTATGTTTTTTTTCCCTTTCAGTCCCCCAGTGCAGAGACATTGCCTTCACACACTGATTTCAAACCTGATTTACCTTAGCGTAAAGTGAAAAGACGATTTTGAAGCTATCACTATTTTTTTCATTTTACTGCACTATTTTACCTCAGACTTGTTATACTTACAGATTTAGATGTAGGTGGGTTCAGCCTCATACAAAAACATCTGTATTTATTATATTTATTTATTGTTTTTGGCGGTCTCTTTGCACTTTTTTAGCATATAGTGCTCTGCTGTGCTGACTCGTTTTTTTTTTCAGTGTTTGATGGTCTAGAGCAGTCATTCTGATCCCTTGTAAGTTTGTATCCAGTTTAAGTTCTCTTGTCTTTCAAGTGTGGCATGTCCTTATTCCTTGGTGCCAGACCTGGGGACCATATGACTAAGTGCACCCTCCTGTTCTGCTGCCATGGTACTAAGGCACTGGGAGTGCATTTCTGGAGTATGGGAGCTAGTGATCTTGGAAGAACAGCAGAGCAAGGGCTTTCTGGAAGGAGGTCCCCTAGCTTTTACTGACTATGATGAGCCCTGTTGCAGAAAAACTGAGATAATGAGTCCACAAATATCTTCTTCTCCCTGAGATGGTTATTGAAAATTACTTTGAAACAAGATATCATTTTACCAGTTTATTTTCATGACAAATCCATAATGGAAAAGGCTATTTAGAATAAAATGGCTATCAGTAGATCCATCAGACATTTAGCCTCATTACAGCTTAGTTTCTTTAAATGAAGCTGCCCTTTCAAACTAAACAGTGTTTTGAATCCTTTCCAATTGCAGCAGGCAAACTCATTTCAAACTGTATAGAGTAATCTTTCATGCTTTTAATAAAATGGGAAGCATCTTCCTGGTCTTTTTCATCTGCATTGTTTCATGGGAAGTGGCAGCTTTGCTCATTACTTCTTAGGGGTCCTGGTCCAGGAAATACAGTATGTTTAGTAGCTATGTGGTCCAAATCACATACCTTTATTGACATTGCTCTGTGAATATCCAGACCAGGACCATAGTTAGTTTTGGGAGGGCTGTTCTTCATGGCCTGTTAGAAAGAATTAGCCACAATTTGTTACTTAACTGCTGTGAAATATCTTAAAATTAATGTTAAGGACCTGATGGCTGAAACTGCCTCAAAGAAGATAGACCGTTACCAAGAGACTAAGAATAACTCCAGATCTGTGGAGCAATTTCATCTACCAGGTCTGGCTCCTGTACTTTGTCCTCTTTCAAGATTGCAGGAATGCTGATGCTTCCAGTCTTTTTTTTGGTCTTAACCATCCTCAGCTGCTCATCAGAACTTCTCACCTATGGGAAAAAGTTAAGAGTAATGAAGATTTTCCTCATCAACAGAAGAATGGTTAATCTGAGAGAGCATTCTGGGTTAGATTATCTGTCAGCTTCACTGTTAGAATATTGTGTGCTGATGAAATTTTAAGAACACATGTCAAATTGCTGCTGGCTATGATGCTCTTGGGAACTCAGACTTTTCCCTCTGGACAGCAAATGTTGGAGGTGTGATGGGGCAGAAAGAGGTAACTGGGAACATATTTTCTGGGAGTGTAATGAGTTAGTAGACTTTAAAGATTCCTTCAGACTCCTCTGTCGGAGATGCTGGGTAAGCAAGTTGGAATTATTAGGGGAAATTATTTTTTGAACTATGATGCAAATTCGGAATTGTGTAGACATAGTAAGGCCTTGCTGACTCTAATTATGATGGCGTCTAAAAAAGCAATTAATAGAAAATGGAAATCAAAGTCTAAACCAACCTTACTAGAAGCAGTGAAGATAAGAGTTAAAACAACAGGAACTTGGATTTTTAGAAAAGGGTAGTAGCAAATTACATAGGAAAAAATGGGAACTGTGGGGTCAATACATGCAGAGGAGGAATGAGCTTTAAAAGAAGGCAGGATTTTGAATGAGCTATGTAATGGTTGACTAACAATGACTGAATATGTTAAAAGTGATGTTCAGTGTTTGCAGCTACAGTTGTGTCGACACTGTTTGGAATGTATAATGTTTGCATCTGTGGTTGAGTTACAATGGTTTATTTTCATTTATATTAATTTAACATGGCCTATGTCTTACATGATAATTTAGTAAAGGTGTTTCTTGTCTAAAAAAAAAAAGGGCAAAGTTCTTGCATTCATTAAATACAAAAAGGCTGTTTCTTATCTAGCTGCTCTTGAAACAGAGGTAAAATGTGCCTACATTTTCATTTATAACAACACATTATATGGAGATGCATGTTAAATGAGTTGAATTGCTGACACTGTAAATTGCCTGCTAGCCCTGCTACTAGGATCAAGAAGGATGTTCTGTCATATGAAAATGTAAACATGTGCAAAAGCAACAGGAAATAATTGTAAGAATATTGCCTCACAGTAAGACGCTGTCCGGTTCGATTCTCAGCTAGAGCGTCTTCTGCCTGGAGACATGCTTGAATGGGCGTACCTTCGTTGAAGGTTGTGCGTCAGGGCTGGTAACTCGGCACGTAAAAATCAACTACCAATCATTAGCGGACCGGAGTTCCGCTGTGGCGACCCCTGACTGGGAAAAGCCGAAAGACACAACAACAATGCTTAATGTAGTTTCCATTTAGCCATAGTAATCAGGCTGGCTGGTTTAAAAAAATGACCTCATGACCTAAGTGCGAGACCCAAAACTTTAAGTCCTACTAAAGTGCAATTCTCATGTAAAATGGCAAAGCTCAAAATGTAGTGTAAAGCTTTTAAAAGTGTGTTTGCAAGGGGGCAGTCCCTTGATCCCTCAGTTTGTACCCTACCCTAATTATATACACATGCATATACTAGCTCCAAAATTGTTATAACTCAGCATAAGAGGAATGCTCTGAGGTCATGCAAATTCAGACTTTCCATTTTTGTACTTCTGTATTTGCAGTTATGGAACTAGCGGTTGAGTATCTATCACTTTCAAGCAACTTCCAAAAACATCATAGCATCACTTTATGATATCTTAAAGTTGTAATGACATATGATTGACTGGGGCAAAATGTTATTTACCATATTGTTAAAGTTATGGTACAGCTGTGGAGTTGAAAAGTGAAATGCTGTGATAAATTGTCTGCTACTCAACAAAAGTATATTTTTCTTACAGATTCCTCGTACTGATGTGGAGTATGACCTGAGAATACCACGTGATATGGCATATATATTTAATGGGGCATACATTCCTTTGAGTTGCAAAGTTATTGAACAGGTAAAGTTTTTCAGAATCAGGTTTTGTGATCTAGTTATAACTTTGTTTCACTGCTTACACATTTGTAGATCTGTCAGAAGTTTAAGTTCCTTTGCTTTTACATTATAGAAATTCACAGCACTACTAATTTACTGGTGTTTATGTTTTATGTATTGAATAACTATCCACCATTTTCTTGTTTTTTGAGGACTGTAGTCAAATCACCCTGTTTTAGCACTAGAATAAATCTGAATCCATCTGATGAATTTGAGGAAGAAAAACACACTCACCATAGATCTTACAACTTCCCTCAGAAAGAAAGGAAGATATGTTAGCATATGTTAAGACATTACTGTAAGAACCTCT
This sequence comes from Protopterus annectens, assembly GCF_019279795.1. Lineage (NCBI taxonomy): Eukaryota > Metazoa > Chordata > Ceratodontiformes > Protopteridae > Protopterus > Protopterus annectens. The sequence continues at coordinate 1,739,638,475 of NC_056739.1, read as the reverse complement.
ATAGATCCCAGACTGAGACATAACTAGGCCTTTATTTTTTCTTCCTCCTGCCTGTCTGTGATTGACTGTCTACTATTTGCCCAATGTGTCAAAATCCAAGACTTAAGAGCTACTGTTAGTACAGTCTTCTTTGGCTCCACTGGTAGCATTATGCCTGTCACAGTCATCCTTTTTCAGAGCAAGAGAAGATATTGCCTGATGGTAAATGTGGCTAAACCCAGATGCATTTTCCCATTTGTAGTTCATTTATGGCAGTATCCTTATTTTCCAGTTGAAACTCCAAAAACTGGCTGATGCTAAGCCAGCAATGACAATCCTGCTGATAATTCATAGGTAGGTACTAGGCTATCGGCCCAAGGGCCTACGTAAGCCTAGCCAACAAGGTTCCCTGGCTTATGCCACCCAAGAAAGTTATTTTCCTGTACCACTGTCGAGCAGAGACACAGAAGTGATCCCCGAGGTGTATTTCTTATTTCCCATCCACTCATCAAGATTTTTCTTGAAGAGTGCTAATGAAGAACTTTGCTTGACATAGATGGGTAGCCTGTTCCAGAGTATGGGTAGTCTTTGGGACAGGAATATATCCCTCCAGCATGTCCTGTTTATTGTGGTGACAAGGTTTAGGTCCCTAGGTGTAGCATGTCCAACGGCTCTGGGTTTGACATAGCTTTATATGTTAGGCAGAGGTCACCTCGGGGTAGGCGATATGCTACGGAGTAAAGCTGGAGTTTTTTGAGGCGGTCAGTGTAGGGCATTTGTTTGAGGCCAGTAATCCTCTTTGTGAGTTACTCCTGTGGCCTTTCCAGCTGCTGCAGATGTCTTGTGAGGTACATTCCAAAAGGGGCGTTGTACTCTATAATGGGTCTAATGAGTGTCGAGTTGAGGGGAACAATGACCTCTTTTTTTCCTGGATGAGAACCCTTTTATGATGAGGTGTGCCACATAGAAGGACTTCCTGACTACTGTGGCGTTGTGACTATCAAAGGAGAGACTACTGTCCACCTGGGTCCCAAGGTCTCTTATCACGCAATTAAGTTTGTCAGTTTAGTTTGTTAGTGAATCAATACAACAGACAGTAACACACCAGTAATATTTGTTCCGTTTCTTTTGTGGTATCATAATTATTCTAACATTTATCAGGTTGCTTACTAAAAGCTGCTAGTAGAGTTGAACTATTAAATGACACTTGGGAGTGTCTCAAACCTGAGAAGTTCAGTGGATGATCAAGACAACCTGGAAGTGAAAGGGAAGAATTATAGTCTTCCTCTTGTGTCCCAGTTTTTTTTTGGTGATGTTTGTTTGCATCCCATCAGAATATGGAGGTTCATAGTCCCTCAGGAATATCCTTGTTTTACTGATCTTTTTGGGGACATCATAGGATTTCAAGACATACTGATTGTTAAATATCTTCCAGTATTTGGCCCTACCAAAGCCTTTGCTAATCATTTTGGCATAGCTCTTTCTAGTAATAAAGTTTGCTTTGAAAGAGACTTGAGAAGTCCATAGCATATTACCAGTCATATCTCTTAGAGCATGTAAAAAGTATCAGTCCAAAAGAATTTGTAGATGTCAGCTCCTAAATAAACATTGCCCATAATGGCCCATATAAACCTCTGTCACTTGAGCAAACATCGCCAAGAAACAATCATATACTAGACTTATTGTGGAAATGATGTTTCAACCTCATGTTTGAATCCCAAAACCATCAACCATTATGTTTTTCTTATACTATAATGAAAATAGCAAAGAAAAAAGAGCTAGACAAGCTCTTGGAGTATTTTCACAATTCAGAGATAAAGTAAAAGCCTGTGGAGAAGATTTGTTAGATGCAGATATGCAAGTGTTGAATTCCATATGTGGTGTGGCAGAAATCCATTCTCATTCCATGGCAATTGTCATAGCATTTTGCTGATGTCCTTGGCTCTGAGATTAAGAGATTCCTGTAGAAGTTTATTAGAAACATGGAAGCAAAGGAGTAATACTAGACAAGTGGCTACAGGGACCATGCAGTATTTGTAATAAAATGACTTTAAGTTGAATACAATAACATTTAAAACAACATTTGTTAATGTAACAGTTGAATGCAGAAACAATAGGGTAGAGTAGGGGTAGGAAGGGTGGCCTAATGGTTAAGGTGTTTGCCTTACAAACACAAGGGGCATGGTTTGAATCTCACAGGGGATAATTGGCTGGGCTTAAAATGGCTCGCAAGAGCAGTTAGCCTAGTACTAATCTATGAACCTATAAGAGTGCAGAGGGAATGAAGACTAGTAAGAGGTGAGGGGAGGATGTGGATTATTAGGGGAGGATATTATGTACATACTTACATAAAACAGTAATATATGAAATAAGATTTAGTTGTAGCTTTAAGCTTGTTATGGCATTATTGGCTGGGATATTGTTTAGTTATGTAATATGTTCCACATTAAAACATTTACATTCATATTTTTTTCTTAAAGAACTGTTTTGAGCTGAGGCTAAATGTAAGAGTATTCAGAAGTATCATTTAAGGCTTGGGGCGTGGCCAGCATGGGCTCTGAGTAGCAGCAGAATACAGCAGCCCCACTAAGAAAATTATATCTTCACTAGACTTTTGTCTTCTAACTAAAAAATTTAAACTTTTTTTGTCAACAACTATAGTAATCAAAAATATTTACAACAATATCTATTAAAAAACAATAAGAAGACAAGTTGTCCAGTCAAAATATACTTGGAAAACGTCAACTCATGTACAGAAGAATATCACCATGAGCTCCACAAAAGCAGGCAGTCAAGAATCCAGTCTCAGAAGAGAACTTTAAACACTGTTATCAAATATCCAGGCTCTAACTACAAAAATTGATAAGATTGACATCAAAATAGACAACTTTAAAGAAAAAACTACTAAACAAATGGGTCTACTTCATAAGGACTTACAACAGCAAAAAATCCAAATATCCGGCACAGAAGAGGCAGTAAATGACATGGATCGAAGAATAAAAGAAAATGAAAATAATGTAGAGTTCCGACTAAAACAAAATACCATGCTACAAAATAAACTTGATGATCTTGAAAACAGATCTCGTAGAAATGATCTAAGGATTTTTCGACTTTCTGAAAACATAGAAGAAAACAACATGATTAGTTTTCTCACCTCTTGGCTACCAAAAACACTAGACCTTCAGGAGGCTATGCCATTTGGGATAGAAAGGGCCCATCGGTCACTGACTGGTAATAATACTATGAGCAAAAAGCAACCTAGATCTGTTATTATTAAGTTTATTTTTTCATCTGATAAAGAACTAATTTTGAAGACTGCCTGGTCTAGTCACCTATAAAAAATCAATGATACAATAATACATTTTGACAATGACTATTCTTCTTTGGTAATATCAAAAATAAAATTGTTCCTACCTCTGATAAAATAAATGAACAAGGCACTAGTGAAGACCCATCTTCTGTTTTCTGCAAAGCTGAAGATTTTCACCTCGGAGGGACCCAAGTTATTTGAAGACCTGGATTCAGCACTGATTTTTGTCAAAAATCACAGGATCCTAGAAAAAATAGATGAAATGGAATGGGCTAGCCTTTCCCTTAAAATATTAGCATCAACATCAACTTGGAAAACCACTGAGAAACTTAAAAAACTAAAAAACAAATGAACTAAAAAAATAACACATTTCTGTATCTTGTTATTTTTGTGGATACTGATTTGTAAAGTAAGCTTTTCATTATTCTGTTTTCTCTGCCAGGTAAGCTCAATTTTGTCATCATAAAAATGAAATATCTATTCAGCTGTATCTGTCCCATAGGTTCAGTTAAGTAATTATATAAGTAACTATAGAATACTCACTTTATCAACATTGTATTGGTACCAAACAGTTATTTTTAGATAAACATACATATCTTAATACTAATAGTTGTGTTGAAATAACATAGCACCTCATATAGACATTACAGGAATAATATATAAATAAACAATATATTGATTCTTTATTTACTTAACCATAAACATAACTTCCATTGATTATAAATAAAATTGGAATGGAAGGCAGGGGAGGTGGAGGGATGGGGGAAGAGTGAAAGAATGGCAAAAAGGTTCTGTTTTAACAGTTAAATATTTAATATGTATATGTACATTTTGTTTACTTTCCATCAAGATACTATAAGTTCCTATAAATATATAAACACATATCTAGAAAACATTCTGATTTATAGCTTCACGTCCCTAAATAACTCTCTACTTTTACATATCTTTAAGTAGCTTTCGGATGTTACATATACCTCTATAATACTATATGACCTGATATAATTTCATGATTTTATATTATATATGCTCAGAGAGAAATAAGAAAACTATTTTTTTTGTTTTGCTTTGTTTTCTCTCTCTGTCCCTTTCTTAAGGAAATTAAATATATGATGTTGCAAATAGGAGGGAAAAGGATGTCTCTCCATGGATATAGAAAGCTGTTTTTCCTTTTGTTTACTTGATTTGTGATTACTGACTATCTCATTATACTGTATGACTTCAGTGTAATTGCTTGTAGGGATTTTCATGCTCGTGCTGACTGTTAGCGGCTTTGGAAGCCTTTCCTTCATTGACTAACTAGCTTTACATGAAAAAGTGCAGTACCCCCTTTTTTTGCAGTTTTCCCGCTGATTTGCATTAGAGACAACTTTTGAGCTTTGGTTTAGCTCACACTGATGGTCTGACTTCAACATCTCAGAAACAGCTGGAGAATCATCTCGGAAGTTTCGTACTGCAATAAAACATTGAGACGCACATTGAAGACATCAGCGCAACGAAAATAACTTAAACAGGAAATATACAGTCCGGTTACCACCAGGAATTGCGAATTACACAAAAAAGCAACTAAAATAATCATCTAAATGGCCTAATACCAGCAAAACTAAGGTCAGTCAGAGAGAATTACACCATACAGACAGAAGGATAGCAGACCCTGATTTTATGGAACTGTAAATATCTGCAGGAGAAAAGTAAGTTAATCTGAACTAGTGTCTATGCCTTTCTTAATCACATGTACCTGCTACTACTGATTACCTAACAAATCATATAATACTGGACATATAGGTAATAATACTTATAATCTAATATTGTGTAAGCACAATCTATTACAACTGTATGTTTATATATTATAAATTTCTTCATGGGAAGGGAGGAGGAGAGGGGGAAGGGGGAAATGTTTTAACAAGAAGCTGTGACAATAGACATCTAAACATCACAGCAAATTACTCATATGCATACACAATTATTAAGAAATCTCTTGCAGTGACAAATGATTGATCTCTGATTTAATTCTCTCACAAAATAATTTTCTAACATAACTAGATCTGTATGTTGTTTAACTTTATAATTCCTATTCAGATGGTGACTAAATGTGTTGTTGACACATTTCCAACATTACATGTTTTATAGAAAATAATGTTAGCTTAAGTTTTACTCTTTTGCAATAACAGCCAGACATGCAAGCAGCTACACCAAACAAATGATTCAGTGTGAATTAAAACATTCATTTTAAGTGTTTTAGTCACATCAGAAATTTCATTCATGTATCTTAAATTCTCTGCATTTGGAAAGATTTCAGAACACTTTTTTGAAAGACACTTCACACTGGTATGTCCAAATTACTATATTTATTCAGGCCAAATATAATATGTCTTGTAATACAAGTTGTATATATTAATAATGTGAAATATTTACTCTGTTCATGAAAATGTTATGTAAAATACTTTATTGAGAAAAAACAAAATAATAGATCTGAAGTAGTTAACTTCATTTGGTCTGCAACCTGTGGGATACGGATCTGACCTCAGATCCGAGCCGGCAACTTTACAAAGCTTAGATCCGAGCTCCTAGCTCCTCCCCTTACCCATAATCCACTGCCAACCCTGACTGACCCCAGATCTAGTTTGGCGCGCTTCTGATCAGCAGCTAGGTTTTGAGCTCCTGGTTCTAGGGTCTTCACAGAGTTGTGAGAAGTTTTAAAACTTTGTTTTCTTTTACCTTTAAGTGTATGAGTGTGTTGTGGTTAGGTTTCCCTTTGGTTTAATACTCGTAGATGAATCTTTTAGTTAATTTTACCCTCCCTCCCCTTCGCTGGTATGTAGTTCTGTGTGTAGTGTGTTTGGGGCCTAGCGAGTGTGCTTCTTTATAATGTCTGAGGCCCCAAAGCCAATCTTTTCTAAGTGCACCGAGTGTGGCCATAAGCTCTCCCTGGCGGATGGCCACACTCGGTGCATCCGGTGCCTTGGGGTTGAACACCTTTCCTCTGGATGCACTATCTGTGCGGCGTTCAACCCCAGGGCACTGAAGGACCGGAGGTCTAAGCTGATCCTGGTGGTACTTTTGCCCCCGGATTCAGTTTCGACCTCCGGTACTTCTGTGGCCTCCTCCCAGGCACCGGCGGTGGCCACTCCTGCCTCCCTCACCCCGGCCGGGACTCAATCTCCTGCTTCGGCACCGGAGGAGAGGGAAGTCAGGAGAGAAAAACGGAGGGAGAAGCACCACAAGCGGCGGGTCGAGGCCTCCGCTTCGGCCCCCCCCTGCTAAGCGGGCTTCTCCCTCTACGGCTTCCAGGTCTCCTCCTTCTCGGCTCCGGTCTCTATGCTTCTCACTGGGACACAAGGAGGAGGAGACCCAATCTCCATCGAGGTCATCGAGGCGGCACTCCCGGCCAACCTCGGTGGCCTCGTCGAGATCAGCGCGTAGCCTTTCTGAAGCTGATTTGGACCGGGTGATGTGAAGGTTCATCCAGGCCCAAATGCAGATGGGAGTGCTCCTGCCTCCCCCCCCCCCCTCCGGGGGGAGCTCAACACCCTTCTTTGCCCCGATAGCTCCTTCCCTGACAAGCTTCCCGGGTTCGGAGCACTCGGAGCCGGGCAGCGTTGGAGCCAGGGGTGGGTCGGCGCCGACAGTATCTGGTGTACTTCAGCTCTGACTCTTCCTTTGAGTTTTCCGGATCCATCCTTGTTGGATCTGAGCTCTCGGTGCCGTGCTCTGAGCTTCGGATCCAAGGGGTTTGGTGTGTCTTCGGCTCCGTCCAGGTCGGAGCACACTGGCCGTTCGGATCCGATGGTCTCGGCGCCGGCTCCGATCCATCCATCGGATCTGAGTGAGGGTCGGCTCTCTGATCCTAGAGAGAGTGGCTCTCCCTCGGCCTTCGATGTGGTAGAAAGGGCTCTGTTCAGTGCATCCAGGCCCCCGCTCCCTGCTACGGTTCCATCCCACACTCCTTCTCGTTTGGGTAGGGCTTCCGTCGCCCGGCCACAGGGACAGCCTGCTTTGACGTCTCAGGTCATTCCCCTGGAACAAGACATTGCTGGTGAGTCATCCTCGGACAGTCTCCCCGAGGATGTTCCTCACAAGCGGAAGTGTAAGAGGAAGCACGTGGACTCCCCCGAGTCCTTGACAGAAGACACGGATTTGGATGAGGGGGATGGCTCCCCAAGGTCACCCCCCAAGGATGTCTCCTTCGGAGACATCATGGAAATGCTTAGGATAAGAGAGGGGTGGTCTGCCCCCAAGGCTTCCTCGGACGAATCTGTGTTCCTGGAGGCGTTCGAAGCAGGCCCATCTACCTCTTGGGTGCCCCCTCCGGCCGACCCCTTAGTGGACCTTATCACCACTAGGGTGTGGAAGGAGCCGGACACTGTGGAGCCAGTCCCCAAATGTCCCGACAAGATCCTGAGCCCTCCAGCAGAGAAGTCCCATTGGAGCAAGGGACCCCCCCATAGATGCCATGTTGGTGGCGGCAGCCACCAAGAGGGAGTTAGCCCAAGAGAGTCCCTCGGTCCATTCCCCGAGCAAGGAGTCTCGCTCGATGGACCATCTCGGGAAGTGGGTCTTTAGTTCAGCGACCTTCTCTGTCAGGTCCCAGAACTACATGGCACATGTCATTCGACTGCAGCGAGACCTTATCAAAGAGTACGCTGCATCGTCCCCGGAGTCCATGTCGGGGGAGGACAAACAGTTGTACTCCACTCGCATGGCCACTCTTAGGTCTATATCCAACACATCTATGCGGCTTTTATCCCATGCTACAGAGGGGGCCGCTAGAGCCAGTGGAGCAGGCCTAATTATGAGGCACCAGGCCTGGCTCCGACATTGTGATTTCGCAGAACCCATCAAGGCGTCCTTTGCGAATGCCCCCTTCGATGGTTCTGCCCTATTTGGCAAGACAATTCACGAGACTTTGATCCAGAGCGAAAAGGATGGGAAGACGTTGTCTGCCGTCAGAGTCCGCTTCTCTGCCCCCCAGAGGTCCTTCTCCAAGAACCAAAAGGGACAGAAAAAGATGTGGTTCCAAAAGTCACAACAATCCCAGTCCGCTCCGGACTCCCAGTTCTTCTGCGGCAGAGGAGGACAGGGTGGACACCGCCCTAGAGGCAGAGGGGGCCCGAAGAACTTTGGGTCCAGAGAAACCTTCTCTGATCGGCCCATGCAGCAACCCTGAAAGGTTGCCCGACTGCTCCACTCTGGAGACAGTCGGGGGGGTGTTTCTCGAAGCACCTGGCAGCTTGGGAGGTCATTACAACAAACCTGTGGGTGCTTCGTATCATATCCAGTGGATACAGAATTCCCTTTTCCTACATTCCCGACACCCCCGGACACCTCCCCGATGTTCCACCCAATCAGAGGGAGGCAGCAGCTGCGGGAAATTCGGCTGCTTTTAGGAAAAGGAGCCATCCAGCATGTCCCCCCAGAGCAGTCCGGATCCGAACCGACCAGGTTCTTTTTGGTGCCAAAAAAGACGGGGGACCTAAGGCCCAGCCTCGATCTTTCCCTACTAAATCTGTCAGTAACCAGAGAAAAGTTCCGGATGGTCACTCTTCAATCTATTCTCCCCCTCTTGCGGGAGAACGACTGGATGTGCTCCATAGACCTCAAGGACGCGTACTACCACATATTAATGGACGAACGGTCCAGGAGGTTTCTCTGCTTCCGGCTGGGAGCCAGTCATTATCAATTCAGGGTCCTCCCCTTTGGTCTCACCTCAGCCCCCCAGAGTGTTCACCAAGGTATTAGCAGTGATAGCGGCCCACCTGAGACTCTGGGGAATGCAGGTCTTCCTGTACCTGGATGACTGGCTCCTCACCGCCCCGACAAGGCATCTACTATGCTTAGCCAGGGACTACTTTCTCAACCTTGCTCCACAACTAGGGATCACCATAAACTCGGACAAGTCCTCTCTCACCCTGACTCAGGTGATAGACTTTATCGGGGCCAGACTGGACACCAGCAGGCAACTAGTCTTCTTAACTTCCGACCGGTTACACACTTTGAGGGCACATGTGCGGGCCATCTTTTAATCTTCAAAACCTCAGGCGGGATTGGTTCTGAAGGCCCTGGGGTCCATGGCAGCCGCTATAAACCTTCTTCCCATGGCGCGTCTGAACATGAGGATTTTACAGTGGACTCTCCAAGTCCAATGGTCCCTTCTTCATTACCCCTTGAGTCACCCCATTTCTCTCAGCAGGGCCTGCAAGAGGGCGCTCGTTTGGTGGCTTCAATCGCCGGATCTCCAAGCGGGACGCCCCTTTGTCACGGCCCCCCTCTCGCCACGGTGACCATGGACACCTCTCGTCTTGGGTGGGGTGCATTATTTGAGCAGGACGGTCCAAGGCACGTGGAACGATTCGGAGACTTTATTGCACATCAATGTTCTAAAGATGAGGGCAGTGCTGTTGTCGTTGCAAGCACTTCAGAGCCTTCTGCCTGTAGGAACAATTGCAGTCCAGACAGACAGTATGTCTGTGGTATGGTATATCAATGAACAAGGGGGAACCAGGTCTTACCCACTCTGTCGAGAAGCCATGAGAGTGTGGGAATGGGCGATCTCCACCAACCACTATCTCATTCCAACGCACATTCCGGGATGGACCAGCATCCTAGCAGACAGACTGAGTCGCACCATCCTTTCACCTTACTAGTGGTCCCTCAATCCTTGAGTAGCGAGTCGAATTTTTGCCATTTGGGGGCAGCCCTGTTGCGATCTTTTCGCATCTCCCTTAAAACCGAAATGCAACAGTTACTTTGCTCTCATTCCCCCTGCGGGGGAAGCCCAGAGGGACGCCTTGGTGCATATTTGGCCAACCGGTCTTCTCTATGCCTACCTTCCTCTTCCCCTCATGCTGAAACTTCTTCAGAAAGCCAGTCAGTTGGGGAGCAGGATGATCCTCACTGCCCCATTCTGGCCTCGCCAAGCTTGGTTCCCTTACCTCTGGTCTCATCGAGTGAATCCGCCCTGGATTCTAGATCCCATTCCGGATCTAATCTCCCACCCCCAGGGGATCCCACTTCCCGACCTGGCCAGCCTCAAGCTTACAGCTTGGCTGCTCCAGTTCCACTTGTAACTAGGACTCCCGGTATCTCTTCTCCAGTTAAAACTATCCTAGTAGCAGTGCACAAGCCCTCTACTAGGCAGGTCTATGGTAGTAAATGGAAGCGTTTCTCTATCTGGGCAGAGTGCCATAATTTGGACCCTTTTGCAGCCCCCTTGCCTGCGGTGCTGGACTTTCTTTCAGGTCTTTTTAATGACGGAGCTAGCTGTTCTACAGTTAAGGTTCAGTTAGCAGCTATCTCTCATTACCACGTAGGTATTGAAATGGGCCATTTGATTTCTACAAAATTGTGCAAAACGTGCCTAAAGGGCACCTTTCGTCTTAGACCTCTAATAAAGGAAGCGGTACCCCCATGGAATTTGACCTTGGTATTACAAGCCCTGACAGCCTCTCCCTTCGAACCGGCATCTTCAGTAGACCTCAGATATTTGTCTTGGAAAACAGCCTTTCTTGTGGCTATTACTTCAGCCAGGAGAGTATCTGAATTGCAAGCTCTTTCTGTGAAAACCCCATACTTAGCCTTTCACAAGGATAGGGTTTACCTCACGACCAATCCCTCCTTCCTCCCGAAGGTAGTTTCCGAATCTAATATTAACCAATCTATCAATCTGCCGGTCTTCTTTCCTAACTACAAGAACAAAGGGGAGTTCAAACTACATTCTTTGGACGTACACAGACAACTTAGATTTTACATTCATAGGACATCTGGTCATAGACAATCCGATCAGTTGTTCGTCTCCTTTGCCAAATCTAATTTAGGTAAACCAGTCTCGAAAGTTTCCTTATCGAGATAGATTTCACAGTGTATCATTACAGCGTAACAAAATTCTGGCAGGCCCGCACCTCAAGGAGTTTGTGCCCATTCAACTAGGGCTATGGCTACATCTGCCGCTTTTAAATCCAGGGTTTCTTTGGATGATATCTGTTCAGCAGCCACTTGGGCCTCATCTCATACCTTCATCAATCATTATAAATTGGACATTACCTCCAGAGGGAGAACTTCTTTTGGCTCCGCAGTGCTCCGGAACATCCTTCCATGAAGGCCGCCCAAGGTTTAGGTAGCTGGGGACTCTGTCCCACAGGTTGCATACCAAATGAAGTTAACTACTTCAGATTAAGAAGTTATGTACTCACCATAATGTTCCATCTGTAGGTAAACTTCATTTGTCTGCAACCATTACCCCCTCCGTCCCCCTGACCTTCAGAAGTGTTTTCATGTCATATAGTGATGTACCATTCTGTTAATGTAGTTAGTTATCCACTATAGTGCTTGCGGGCAAACTTGATCTGAGGTCAGTCAGGGTTGGCAGGGGGATTATGGGTAAGGGGAGGAGCTAGGAGCTCGGATCTAAGCTTTGTAAAGTTGTCGGCTCGGATCCGAGCTCAGATCCGTATCCCACAGGTTGCAGACAAATGAAATGAATGTTCCTACTCAGATGGAACATTATGGTGAGTACATAAGTTCTTATTAACACTGATATTACAGTTAATCTAACTATAATACGTATAAGGTTACTATGCACATTAGATATTACTACATGAAAGATATTGCAAGACCAAAGTTTTTATTGTATGGTAATCTGATTCATTACTGTTATCTACATTTAAAAGAACAAGGATTACATAAACATCTTACTCCAAAGTTTTTTTTTTCCTCTCCTATATAGTAATGGTACTCTTAGGGATATATGGTTATATGGTATAGCTGTACAGAATACTTCAAAGTAACAAAGTATAAAGAAACCATTTATTTTAGAATATAATAAGCTTTACCAGTAGAATATAACAAAAATGTATTATAATGATGAAGACAATAGTTATTATAATGTTGTTAAACACTGTTTTGAGTGGTTATAAAGAAATGATTAATAAAGTAGGCTTTATATTACTGCTAAGGAAATAACAGCTAAAATAGTTCTTTGCCAAATGTTTTCCTTTTTTTAACCTTCAGTTATGTTTAATGTGTACACTTCACTTCATGTTTTAGAATAGTTATAATAGATGAGTTATACAAAAATATTTTTGCAATATTACTAGAAGAAATAATACTTAATTTATTACCTATTCTTAATTACATAATATATATAACAAGTGGTTGCTGTGTTCTGGTGTTATAGTCTAAAGGTTTGTTCCGAGTGACTGACATCACTGGGACAAAGAGTTTATAACTCCAGACAGGGAGCTATTTTTGTTTTGATAAGTTATTGTATTCATATACTTTTGTAAAAATGCTTCACCTGACATCCATTACAATAGATTTATATAAGAACATTAATTACAAAAATAGCAAAACAATTATTACCCACTATAAAACAGGGGGTCAAAGTCAACAGATTAAAAAATGTTCTTTTAGGAGAGGGATACATAAAATGCACACATGACAAGGATGAGATACGATATATGCTAATTCAGCTAAAAAACATAAAATGGTCACACTAAAAGGTATATCTATCAACATAAATGGCCTGAATAATTCAATCAAAAGAGGTAATCTATACAGGTATCTTAACTTGCACAAGCCCAACATGATTTTCATACAAGAAACTCATTTACTGAAAGATAATATTAACTTTCTGAGCACACACAAATATACAGTCATAGTAAGCTCAAAACACTCAAAAAAGAAAAGAGGTGCGGCAATCCTTTGGAATAAATCCTTCCCATTACCCAGAATAATTAAATCATATCAAAATGACAAAGGTATGTTCTGTCTAGCTATAATTGAAATAAATAAAAAGATATATACACTAGTAAATAACTATTGGATTCCTGGCATAGGAACTAACACTATTAATCAACATCTAAATCTAATAATATCCCAGTCTGAAGGAAACATCATCATGGCAGGAGATTTCAGTTGTATTCTAAATGAGAAAGATTCTAGTACTTTAGGGAAAAGAAAAATAACTTCACAGGCCAAACAGTTAATAAAATGCATGGACTCTTATCAACTAAAAGATACCTATGATTATTCAGATCAAAGTTCACTACAATATACATTCTATTCCAACAGATGCAAAACTTATTCTAGAATAGATAGAATACTTTTTCTACACAAATAATAAACGATCCAACAAACAGTAAAATCATAACATACCCAAGATCCGATCACAACTCTATTATTTTTTAACTTAACATCAGTAGTATACCCAATATACAAATAAAAAGAATCCTAGCTTACCTTATGCAACTAAAAGATTTTCAGACCTTTTTAAAAGAAGAAATACATAACTTTATAAATGTAAATTCAACATCTAACACTTCTGACATTTATATATGGGATGCTTTAAAAGCCTATTTGTATGGACAAATAAATAAATGGTATTATAAGAAGAAGTCTTGGGATAAAGATTTAAAAATAATACAAGATAAACTTGACTCAGTACATCTCAAAAATAGGAATAAACTAACAACTAAAAGCATAAGAGATGAAATAGACAAACTAAATAAGGAATATAGAGCTATATTGCACCATAAGACTAGGATTTCCTTAGAAAAATACAAATTTCTTGCTTATTCCTTAAATCCAAATACTTAAACCTTAAAAACAAAACTAAAAGAATAAATAAATATAATCATATTAAAGAAATTTACTCCTTGAAGAAAAATAAAGATGTATATAATATACACAACATAATATATGAGTTTAGAAATCACTTCCACACAATTAACCAAACTACACATAATATAGAATCTAAAGACAAAATAAAAGAATTTATTAATAATTACTTTTATAATAAACTTAACAAGCAACAGTCAGAAGCTATAGATAAACTAATCACCCAAGCAGATATACAAAGTGAAATTAACAAACTTAAACAAAATAATGCGCCTAGAAACGATGGAATCATTCCTGAATTATACAAAGTTATGCCCAAAATTGCTATCTCTGCTCCACAAAGTTTACAATTCAGCTCAAAATAACACCATAACACCTCCTTCTTGGAAGTATGCATTCATATCACCCATTCTAAAATCTAATAAAGACCCTAAATGTTGTTCTTCATACAGACCCATCTCACTATTAAATGTAGATTATAAAATGTTCTTGAACATTTATACTGAAAGATTAAAGAAATTCCTACCACGTTTGATAGATGATGATCAAACAGGCTTTGTAATTAATAGAAGTACCTTTGATAATATCAAACGAATGCTAGCCTTAATTGATTACACTCAAAGGAAAAAGAAGAATTTGACTTTAATAAGCTTGGACAAATTCAGCATTCGACTCAATAGACTGAGATTATTTGTTCATACTATTAGAATGTTTAAATTTTTCAAAAAGTTTTATTGATTTATTAAAATATCTATGTATGGGAACCCTTGCATATATTAAAATAGGATCATATATCTCAACCAAAATACCTATCATAAAAGGAACTAAGCAAGGTTGTCTCCTCTCTCCCCTGCTATTCACCCTAATTATGGAGCCATGGGCCAATGACATAAGAAAGAATAAAAATACAGAAGGCGTTGAAATTAGTGGGGAATTAATATCTAAAATTCAACTTTTTGCAGACTATGTACTTATTACTACAAATGATAATGATTCCTCAATAACCTCATTATTTGACTCCATCAATATATTTCAGAAAATGTCTGGTCTATCATTTAATAATAACAAAACCAAAATTGTACTCATATATTCTAATAAAGATAAAAGCACAACAAATAATAAATACAAATCCAATACAGATCAAATTACATACATGGGAATTATCCTTGCTAAAGACTTAAAATCAGTAGTACAATTAAATTACAATAAATATTATGAAAACATACAAACTCTATTACTGAAGTTGAGTACGATTTTTTTCACAACAGAAGAAAGATTAACAATAACAAAAATGATTATCCTTCCCAAGATCCTATACATTATTCAGTCCATTTTAACACTTCCCACCAAAACCCTAACTAATAAACTAAACTCTTTGATATTAAGATTCTTATGGTTCCCCAAAAAAACAAGAATAGCCCTTAAACAACACTTAAATAGCTGGATGGGTTCGGAGCCAAACTTTGGCTCCGACTCGGCCACTCTAAAAGCTCGAGAGCTAGTTCCACCGGCTCGAGGCTCCCCTATATCCCACAATGCTAGGCAGTGACTCCCAAATCTCGTTTGCCGCTATAGCGATCGAGGTGCTCTTCCAACCGGCTCTTCAGGTTAGTTACTTTAAAAACAAAGTTAACTAAGATAGACCCCCTTTAAGTTAGTTTTTCTGTATATTTTACTTATTTAGGTAGTTTCTTTAATATTCCCTTGCAAATTCTCCCCCTTTTTTCCAAGAACTTTCAAGAGTTCTTCCCTTAGGCCTTTAGGCTCTGTCCCTCCCTTCCTAGTAGTTGGAGTGACTGTGTTTTCTGTAGGGATTTTTTTTTAGTTTAATTTAGTCTAATTTAGTTTAATTTACTTTAATTTCATTTAGTGTAATCTGTGTGTGTGTGTGTGAGTGATTACACTATCTTCTTTAGAAATGTCTAAAGAATCGAAGGTCTCAGGCTTTAAGAAGTGTGACTCGTGCTGTCAGAAGATGTCTCTGACAGACGGTCACACTTCTTCTGTATACTGCCTGGGACCTTTGCACCTGCAGGACTCATGCGCTGTTTGCCATGGTTTCAGCCCTAGAGTCCTGCAGGAGCGAAAAAATAAGCTTATTTTAAGGGGCTTATTGAAGCCTGAGGGTCCCCCGACTCAATGTTTGGGGAAACCCTCCAAGCCTACCAGACCATCGGCTCCTGTATCTGAGTCGTCTTCGGGGGCTTTGAACCTGTTCGAACATCGGCTCCGGCTGGAGCCGATGATTCTCGAACACATGTTCCCACTGTTTCCTTGGCTCCGGCTGGGGCTGAGGTAGTCACTGCTTAGTCGGCTCCGATAAGGCTATCAGAACCGACTTCTAGAAAGAGGTCCAGGTCACCATCTATTGGCTCCGTTCATTCGGCTCCAGCATCTCCATTGTTGTCTGAACGGAGCCATAGATCTCACTCTTCTAGGTCGTCGAGACTGTCAGATCATGACCTTCAGAGGGTAGTGAGTCGACTTCTTAAGTCCGAGGCACTGGCCCAGATGCTTCAGAGCCCAACTCAACAGTCGATGGCTAATCCTGTCACTCAGAATGTTCCTCCTCTGACTCTCTTGAGTTCGGAGCCAGGGCAGCTCGGACCCGAGCCTGTGGGTGCGTCAGAACCGATACCTTTGTCTTTGGTGCTGTCGTCTGCTCCGATGTCTTCTTTGGAAGAATCTCGGTGCCGGACTTCCCTCGTCGGCTCCGAGGGGGCGAGTGGCATCGGACCCTTGTCCGACCCCGCTCTCCCTCTCGGTGCTTCGGCGCTGGTGAGTTCGGCTCCGACATCGACCTCGGAGCCATCACTGTCGGTGCCGAGGGAGGTTTTCAGCTTTTCAGAGCGGAGACCTCTGGCTCTGCCTGACAGGGGTGCCTTCGAGGTCATGAGGAGCGTGTTGGAACCTGGTTCAACCCCACAGTCTGTCCCTCCCTCCACAGTGCCTGCGGTGATTTCTTCTCACTCCCTCATCCCGGATTGTAGAGAGCCAGCTCCTCAAGTATCCCCAGTGGGGATCTCCTCCTCTTCCGAGGCCTCTCCTGACCCGGTAGGAGAGCCCCCTAGGAAGAGGCAGTGACACTGATTTAGAGGATTCTGAAGGTTCCCCTCGTTCCCCCTCTGAAGATGTCTCATTCGCAGACATCCTCGAAATCTTAAAACAGAGGGGAATTGGCCAGCCCTCAACCCTTCAGAGGATGAATCAGTGTATCTTGAGGCGTTTGGCTCTCGCCCTTCCACCTCCTGGGTGTCCCCTCCCTTTGACCCCCTCATGGAAGTGGTGGCGAGGAAGGTCTGGACGGCTCCTGACTCAGTGGAACCCACTCCCAGGAGACCATCAAAATTTATCACTGCCCCCAAAGACAAAGAATTCTTGACCAAAGGCATCTCTGTTGATGCTATGGTGGTGGCTGCAGCCACCAAGAAGGAGCTTGCTGATCCTTCAGTGCCTGTTCATCCTCCTAACAAAGGAGTCTAGGACTATGGACAGGTACGGGAAGAGGATGTTCTCGTCAGCGACCTTTTCTATGTGCTCGCTGAATTACCTCTGTCATTTCACTCGTCTCCAGAGGGATTTGCTCAAGGAAGCGAGTGAAATGTTAAAGGATCCAACAGCTGCGGATTTTCAGGATAGGAGGAACTCTCAGCTAGCGACCCTCACCTCAATAGCTAACTCCTCCATGCGCCTTCTTTCATACACGACGGATGGGGCAAGTAGAGCGGCAGGTACAGGTGTGGCGTTACGTCGGCACGCCTGGATGAGGCTGTGTAACTTTGCGGACCCTTTCAAGTCGTCCTTCACTAACTCCCCTTTTGATGGATCTTCCCTCTTTGGTCCTCAAGTGAAGGAAACCCTGACTAGGTGCGAGACTGATGGCAAGACTCTCTCTGCCGTCGGAGTCCATTTTTCTACTCCTTCTAGGCCTTACCCCAAGGGCCAGAAGGGGGGAAAGATGTGGTTCCGCAAACAACCACAAGGAGTTTCGCCTGACGCACAGAGTCGGTTCCCCCCAGAGGCAGAGGGGGGAACAATAATAATAGACGCCGTCCTAGAGGCAGAGGGGGCCCGCAGAATCAGGGCAGTCGAGAATCCTTCTCTGACAAGCCCTTTCAGCATCCCTGAGGTGTTGCCTGACTGTCCACTTTCGGAGGCAGTCGGGGGAAGATTATCTCTGTACCCAGAAGCCTGGCTTTCCCTTACTCAAGACAAATGGGTACAGTCTATCATTTCCGAAGGCTACAAAATCCCCTTCTTTCGCATTCCAAAGCAGTCCGGAAAATCCCTTCCAGACGTTCCACCCGGGAGCAAGCGGCATTAAAAATTTCAAAGCTGCTAGCAAAAAGAGCTATACAACCAGTTACAGCAGACCAACAAGGATCTGGAATCTACTCCAAATTCTTTTTGGTTCCAAAGAAAACAGGGGACTGGAGACCTATTTTGGATCTCAGCAACTTGAACAAGTTTGTCAAGAAAACAAAATTTCGGATGGTCACGCTGCAGTCCATTCTGCCCCTTCTGGGGCGGGACAACTGGATGTGCTCTATAGATCTCCAAGATGCGTACTATCACATCAGAATGAACCGACGCTCCAGGAGATTTCTCCGCTTCAGGCTGGGAACCAGTCATTTTCAGTTCAGGGCCCTGCCCTTTGGTCTCACTACAGCCCCCCGAGTGTTTACCAAATGCATGGCAGTGGTCGCCTCTCAGCTGAGACAACAAGGATTCCAGGTGTTTCCATATTTAGACGACTGGCTCCTAACAGCCCCCACCAAGCATATTCTCCTTCTTGCCAGAGACTACACCTTACACACATGTCAAACACTAGGCATTTCAATAAATTACGAAAAGTCTGTCTTGTCGCCTTGTCGTGTTATTACCTTCATAGGCGCAAACCTAGACACAGTCAACATGTCAGCCAGACTCACAGAGCAGAGAATAGCAGACATACACAGACAGGTCTCTCTTGTCTTGCAGATCAACAAAGTCAAAGCCAGACTGATCCTGAAGGTCTTAGGGATAATGGCGGCGGCCATCCCTCTTCTACCATTAGCTCACTTCCATATGAGAATCTTACAATGGATGCTCTTCACACAATGGTCTTTCCAACGACTTCCAATGTCCCATCCTATTCGGATAACACAATCGCAAGAATCATCTCTTGGTGGATCACATCTCCCCAGCTCTTCCTAGGGAGACCTTTCGTTCCTTCCCCTCCAGTTGCTACAGTGACAACGGACGCCTCCCTGATCGGGTGGGGGGGGGGCATTACCAGGGCAGGACGGTCCAAGGCATGTGGCAACCTTTCGAGTGCCACTTGCACATAAATGTCCTAGAGATGAGAGCAGTGCTTCTAGCGTTGCAAGCCTTACAAGACTCTCTTCCCAAGGGAACTATAGCAATTCAGACAGACAATATGTCTGTAGTGTGGTACATCAGCAAACAAGGAGGAACCAGATCTTACCCCCTATGTCGAGAGGCACTCAGACTGTGGCAATGGGCGATTTCTTCTCAGCGGTTTCTGTTAGCAACGCACATTCCCGGGAAGTCCAATGTGATTGCGGACAAATTGAACAGAGCTATTCACATGCCTCACGAGTGGTCTCTGAAGAATTCAGTGTTGGAGAAAGTTTTTCAAAAGTGGGGCCGGCCTTGCTGCGACCTTTTTGCTACTCCCCAAAACAGCAAGTGCGACGATTTCTTCACCCTCTTTCCCTAACCAGGCCACCCCAGCAGAGACGCTCTAGTCCACGATTGGCCCCGGGGACTTCTGTATGCCTTTCCACCCTTCCCACTGATATCTCAACTAATTCAGAAAGCTATCGCTCAGAAAGCTTCCATGATCCTCATTGCCCCTTACTGGCCTCGACAGGTTTGGTTCCCATTTCTTCACCGTTATCTGTTGGAGCAACCCTGGCATCTGGACCCAGTTCCAGACCTCCTGACCCATCAGTCGGGTCAGTTGCACCGCTCCCTCCCTTCTCTGAACTTCACAGCGTGGTTCCTCCAATTCCAACTTTAGCCAGGCTTCCTCTAATATCTCACTCAGTTCGTGATATTTTGATAGCCTCTCATAAATCCTCCACTTGGAAGATTTATAATAGTAAGTGGAAACGTTTTTCCTGGTGGGCACAGTCAAAGGATATAGATCCTTTCACTGCTTCTATTCAGTCTGTTTTGGATTTTCTAGCCGAACTTTTCCACTCAGGTTCGTCTCCGTCCACCATCAAGGTTGAGTCTTCCATTATGTCTCACAAGCTCTGCAAAGCTTTTTTAAAGGAAGTTTTTCTCCTCAAACCACCTATTAGGGATCCTCCTCCTCAATGGGATCTCAACTTTGTTCTGGCGTCCTTAATTCTTTCCCCCTTTGAACCCGCGGCTTCATGCTCAATGAAGTTACTATCTTGGAAAACACTCTTTCTGGTAGCTATCACTTCAGCTCGAAGAGTCTCTGAACTCCATGCTCTGTGTAGTCGACCCCCTTATCTATTGTTTCATAAGGATAGGGTATCTTTACGTACTAACCCGTCTTTTTTGCCTAAGGTAGCTTCACCAGCAAATTTGAATCAAAACATTGATCTTACAGTTTTCTTCCCTAACTATTCGAACAGATCAGAACAGAGATTACACTGCTTGGACGTTTATCGCCAACTTAGGTACTATTTAGACAGGACCAAACAATCCAGGAAATCCGATCAACTGTTTGTGTCCTATGCAGAAGGTAGAATGGGCCTTCCAGTTTCTAAGGTGTCTCTCTAGATGGCTTACTTCGTTGATTACCCTTGTTTATGAGATCAGACATCAACAGCTGCCATCCAAACCCAAGGCTCATTCGACTAGAGCTTTAGCCACATCTATAGCTTTTCAAGACAGACTGCCTATTGATTCGATTTGTTCTGCAGCTACTTGGGCTTCTCCCCATACCTTCATATCTCATTATAAGTTGGATTTAGCCTCTAGAGGCCAAGCCAACTTTGGTTCCACTGTACTCAAGAGTCTGTTCCGATAGGCCACCCGGGACAAGGTGCTAGGGACGCGGTCCCATCCAGCAAGAATGAAGGCGAGATAGACAACTTAACATTTAGAAGTTATGTACCTGCCATAACGTTCCATGTTAGTTGTCTTCTTATCGCCTTCTTTCTTGCGTCCCACCCTCCTTCCCCCTTGCCTGGACAGACCTAGAGGAGATTGTCTTGTGACCTCTTTATCTTTCTCCCATGCTACCACCTCTATATATGCCTCTGTTAGGTTTAGGACACCTCACACTCAGCCTTATAGAGGTGGGTTTCCTTTCTCCATGTTATGGAGTTTTTTCCTGCTTGGCCTAGCTTTCAAACGAGATCTGAGGAGTTACCGCCTAGCATTGTGGGATATAGGGGAGCCTCGAGCCGGTGGAACTAGCTCTCGAGCTTTTAGAGTGGCCGAGTCGGAGCCGAGGTTCGGCTCCGAACCCATCCAGCAAGAAAGAAGGCGAGAAGACGACAACTAACATGGAACGTTATGGTAGGTACATAACTTCTAATTTTTTTCTATTAGTTTGTGTATCACAACCAAAATTGGTGTAATCATCACATGTATGCAAAGTTTAATGGATTTCCTTGTAAATACTTCAGTTATTTTATTTTGTCAAGTTATTTATACATTGTTATTTGGATTTGATATGTTATAATCTCTGTAATAATATATTTATGTCAAATCTATGTGATTAATATATGAACAGCTTTTATTAAAATCAATAAAATTGCATTAAAAAAGAAGTATCATTTAAATATTCAGGGAGTGATTGTCAGAGCCTGGGGACTAGGATAGAGAAGCTGTGGTCAAAGAAGTGTAATTTAGTTGGAAGAGTTTGAATAGTTGGGACTATTCTGTATTGATTTCTGAAACCGCATGGTGAATTAGCTTCAATAAGTTTAATTGCAAGAGGTGAAGATATGTCCTAATTTAATGGCTTGAATATAAGGGATTCCTAGAGAAGAGCTGATCTGCCTTTTAACTTTCAGTAGGTTGACACAGTGATGTTGCAGTTGAGGAGAATTAGTAATGAAATGGCAGATTTTATTTGAAATGGATTGCAGTGGTGTTTTGTTTTTGAGTGAGGCTGTGGCAAATAGGGGCAAACCATATTCTAGTTCAGCAAAGAGAATGTCTTTACCAGTGGCAGTTTTGACAGATGGAGAAAAGTAAATGAGATTATTTATGTGCCCAAAACTGCATGTAGTTGACTTTGGTTCTAATTTTCTTAATGTTTTCCTGAAATTTGAGTGCCTGATGTAACTAAATAACTAGGTATTTAAAGGCTGTAATTGTTTCACTGGAATAGTTACATTGGATGATTATAGGCAATCTTTTGGTTCTGCCAAAAACATATATTTTTTTAGTTAAGCATGATTTTTATTTGAGGTAAGCCAATTGTTTAGCTGTAGGATATCTGTTTGTAGTTGCTGCTGTATGTCAAGGAAATTTGAGCTACACCTATAGATAGATAATCATGTCATTGGCATATAGCGGGAGTTGAAGTTGATATAGATCAAAGTGAACTTATTAATGAAAATGGTGAATAATAGATGGGGCTAGAACTGAGCCTTGTAGGACACCAGAGAAAATGTGAGCTTATTTGTAGAAGGAATAGTCAAGTTTCACCTAGAATGTCATGTTTGTTAAGATCTAAAACCATTTGTTAGTCATTAGACTAATTCCTATGTCTATAAGATGTGTTATCAGAATGGAGTGATTGACCTTGTCAAAGACTTGTGTTAATTCAGTGAAGAAAGCAACTGTCAGGTGTCCCTTATCCATGTTGCTGAGTGGTTGTTTGTTTGTTTGTGTCTTTCGGCTTTTCCCGGTTAGGGGTCGCCACAGCGGAACTCCGGTCCACTAATGATTGGTAGATGATTTTTACATGACGAGTTACCAGCCCTGATGCACAACCTTCAACGAAGGTACGCCTATTCATGCATGTCTCCACGCAGAAGACACTCTAGCTGTGATTGCTGAGTGTATTATTGGTGAAAGTCCAGACAGCAATCATTATTCTTCTCCTAGACCAAAATCCATGTTGATGTTTGGAAAGTAAGTGATATTTCTGAAGACTGGTGGTAGGTTGGTTTACTAATAAGTATAACTGATATGTTCCCAGTCATGCCTTTCCCCCTGCATTCATCTCCATCAAGTTCCTTATACCCGTGGGAACATATGATATACTCTCAGTGGTAAAAATATCTGTGCAGATTCTACCATTTAAATATTATGAAATTTCTAGACTTTATTTGCATGTTTAGATTTAACATATATTTCCATCTATTCAGATCTGCCTGTTTAGTTTTTGGTTTCAGTCTTCTCTAATTTTCTGTCCCTAATACTGTCTCAGTTCTAATCTTCCTCTGTATGCTTTGTTTAATAGCTTTTTTTGTGAGTGAAGTAGTTGACATGGCTTCCATAAAATAGTTGATAATTTCGGGAATAGATTGAGTCTGTTTTTGTTTCTGAATCATTTCATTACATATTGCAGCTAGACCCATGTAATTAAACATTCTCTGTCCAGCAGATTAAATTCTGCCTAAACTTCCTCCTGATTTAATATCTTATTTCCTAACATCATCATTTTATCCCAGAACTACATTTCTTGGGTTTTTCATCTACACGTTGATGGTATTCTGATCCCTTGAATTTCTTTTTCCTCATTCCCACCTCATCTGTTGAGAATAAGTCTTTCTATTCTTTAATTTTCTTTTGGGATGTGTAAATCTTTTTAATTTTGGTTAGCATTCTTTCCACTTTTTTCTCCTTTATTTTTGTTCTAACAACTTGGTTCTTTGCGAATAGTTATCAAAACTGTGCAGTTCACAGCCTAGTTTTATATTCTGTTACATATTCCAAGTAATCCAATATTTTTTTCTTTACTGTATCCAGTCTTTCCTGATGTATAACATGTCTCTCTTTGTCCCTATTATTTTGCATATATTTAATTTTTGTAACCTCTTGTAAATATTTTGTCTCCCATATTTCTCTTTGTTTTATTGCTAGCGTCATTTTTATTTTTGTTTTGTAACTATACTATATTTTATAAAACTCTTCAGAATTTGTATTTATTTCTTTAGTATTATCTAACAAGATATAGGTATATAGGTAGGTACTAGGCTATCGGCCCGAAGGCCTACGTAAGCCTAGCCAACAAGGTTCCTTGGCTTACGTCACCCAAGAAAGTTATTTTCCTGTGCCACTGTCAAGCAGAGACACAGAAGTGATCCCCGGGGTGTATTTCTTATTTCCCATCCACTCAAGATTTTTCTTAAAGAGTGCTAAATATATATATATATATATTACTCACTTCTATAAGTATGTAGGAAAATTACTGTTTTCATAACTATTCTGTTCTTTGCCTTCTTAGACCCGTTTGCATCTGGGAGTGATCTGACAATAGAATTAGGTGCATTTCTAAATTTCTCATTAGATAGCCATGCTCCTACTTGATATAGCATCTCTCCAGTCTCTCCTATGTACTGTATTTCTCTAAGTAATAAGTGAAGCCTTTTTGTTTTGACTTCCTTTATTCCCATCACATCTTTCAAGCCAAATGTGCAAGTAATCTTCCAGACACCTTCCCTCTTTTTTGTATTTTTTCTGCTTAGTCCCTCAGTTACATCTAAATTATTCATTACTGTATTCCAGTTTCCTCCCAGTATCAAAGCTCTCCATTCAGTTTCACCCATTATCTGTTTTGCTTCTTAGCAGTTAGTTTTGGGGGGATAAGTAAATGGATTCTAGTCTAATACTAAGACCCTGCCAGGGGTGGTTCGTGCTATAGGACTGCAGGACTGTGGCCCTCCAACCTAAAAAAAATAAATAAAAATAGAATACAGAAACACAAAATCAAAAATGGTAAAATTCCCGGAAGTGTACGCATGCGCACATGCTCTCAGACTACTTTCTCAGCAGTCTAGATAGGGGGAAAGGCATCTCAGCCCCAAGATGCCCAGAAGTCTGTGCGGCGGTGACATCATGAAATGGAGGCACTCCGGACTGCAGCAGTTGCAGGCAGGACCAATCGCGGATTTGGATTGCAAGGAATAGTTTGAGATGGACTAATCGCGAAATGAATACTGGCTGTTTGGATATCGGCAGCAGTGGAGCAGCTATGTGGCTCATCGGCAAAGTGGAGCAGTTACTTATTTCGCCAGTGGGACTGTTCGGAGGTAAGCAGTGTGTGTGTGTGTGTGTGTGTGTGTGTGTGTGTGTGTGTGTGTGTGTGTGTGTAAAATGCCCCAGTTGCTATATACTGGTGGCTAGAGCAGATTCATGGTGGTGTGGTAGGGAATATCTCATGCTTGTACCCTGTACCTTGTATGCAGGTGTTAAGGGCCTGAATTCCCTACCCACCACCATTTGTAAAAAAAATTGCAGATTTTTGCCTCATATTTGATCTGTTGTGTTACTCATAATATCTGTGATTTCTAAATGTTTAAATGCTTGATGTTTGAAGGTGCAGTGGTAGCATTGTTGCCTCACAGCTGTAGGTTCTCATGTTTGATTCTTGGCTGGGGTGCCTTCTGTGTGGGGTCTGCATCTTCTCCCTGTGTTTGTGTGGGTTTGCTTTTGTGTCCTCCCATGTTACAAATACATGTCTGCATTATTTCTTCCTGGGCCTCTGCTGAAATTGTTTTTTTGTTCCAAGTCAGACTGTCCTGGTTAACAAATGTTAAATAAAATTGACAGGCATTTAAATTTCAGACTTCATGTTTCTGAATGTTTAATTCTGTACATATTTGATGGTGCAGTGGTAGCATTGTTGCCTCACAGCTATAGGTGTTCTGGTTTGATTCTTGGCTGGGGTGCCTTCTGTGTGGAGTTTGCATCTCTTCCCTGTGTTTGTGTGGATTTGCTCTGGTGTCCTGCTATTTTACAAAGACGTGTCTGCAGTATTTCTCCCTGGGCCTCTGCTGAAAATTGTGTTTGTTCTGTCAGAAGTAAAACTGACCGGCATTTGAATTTCAGACTTCTTATTCTTCAGAAAATATATAGTAACACAACCTTTTATTCTAGCAACTCAACCTTTTATTCTAGCAATTTTCTAAGTTTATAAGATGAATATTTGAAATTTGTCCCTATTTTTGGGACTGTATTCCCCCATTATTGGCTTCGTCCAGGTTTTTTGTGCTAAGGTTGACAGCTATGGCAAGAACTGAATTCACTGAATATGTCTGAGGGCTGTATTCCCTCATTACTGGATTTGTCCAGGTGTTTTGTACTAAGAGGTTGACAGCTATGGTGAGAACTGAATTCACTAAATGATAGCCATTTAAGTTTCAGTCGTCCTCTCTTTCACAAAGCAGCTGATTTGGCGTAGTGCTATGTTGCTCTGACTGTTTTGCACATGGACCTTGGCAGTAAAATGTATGGTAGTAACACAGCATTTCTCTTTCACAAAGCAGCTGATTTGGCGTAGTGGTATGTTGCTCTGACTGTTTTGCACATGGACTTTGGCAGTAAAATGTATGGTGGTAACACAGCATTTCTCTTTCACAAAGCAGCTGATTTGGCGTAGTGGTATGTTGGTCTGATTGTTTTGCACAGGGACCTTGGCAGTAAAATGTATGGTGGTAACACAGCATTTTATTCTAGAAACTTTCCAAGATTATACAAGCAATGTTTAATGTGTCCCTGGTTTTTGGGCTTTTGACCCCCCTCCCCCATACATTTTGGCTTTTTCCAGATTTCTTGTGCTGCAAAGTTGAGATGCAGTTGAGTACTGAGTAAATTTTACAAGGAGCTAAGAGCTGCAGGGGAAGAGAAGTTTAGTGCTGCTTATGCTGAGTTGGCTTGCATTGTTAATAGCACAACAGGTTGTGTACTTGCTTTTGATGCAGAAGGCTGTGGGTTCTGCTCCCACAAGGGGTGGATGCTGCCGTACTGCAAATGCCCTTCTTCGTGAAGATACTAACTATGAACCTGTTATCGGTTTGCCATACATTTCCTCTTGCAATATTACTAGCTTATCATTTTTTTAATGTAATATAGGCAATTTATTCCTCAGGGGCAACAGACACTTTATTTTTCAATGAAACCATGAAATATAAAGGTGTTTGCTAGCAGCAACCTCTTCATTAGTTGCAGATTTCTTTAATGTGGAATTATTTAGATGACTTTTACTTCTTCAGAGATTGTGCATAGTTACTGATAATGGACTGCAGAATTGTGCATATTTACTGATAATGGACTGTAGAATTGTGCATATTTACTGATAATGATGGACTGTAGAATTGTGCATATTTACTGATAATGGTGGACTGTAGAATTGTGCATATTTGCTGATAATGGTGGACTGTAGAATTGTGCATATTTACTGATAATGGTGGACTGTAGAAGTCTGAGTAGACTTTTATGATGGAAATGTTCTGAACTGGGCAGTTTTGTCATTATGGGTACATGCGTTTTGTTTCATTGCTTACTGGAAAAATGTTCAAAACAAATTTAAAACGCCCTCTAACAACTATACTGTATTGTACAAGGAATATAATTTAGTACAATCAGGAAGGTATATCAAAGAGCACATGTATGTTTCATATGCAAGGGGCCTATGATTTGAAAACAGCCCAAAATTAATCTTTATCTGCCACTGGCAAAATGTATTTTCTTTGAATGTGGGTTTCAATGCTGTTTCAATTAATGTGAGTTTCAAGGGCAGAGAAGTTTTAATGCTAACTCTGTTTTCATTGGGAGACTGCATTGCTTTGTTTAGCAGATGTCTTAGTGTTTGTGCTGTAAAATGCAAAATAAAACTTTCAAATGAAGTCCAAATCATCACAGAAGTAAAGCAGTATGCAAATTAGTGTTTATGGTAAATGGAGTGACATAGCCAAATAATGGATCATTGGAATGGCTGCAGAGGCTCCATTCAACCATGATTTTGTGAAGGGAAAGGGTGGCAAACTTAGACAGGCCCACCTGAACTATACCTCCCAACTGTCCAGATTTCCAAAGAATGAATAGATTTTTGCTTCTTATTTTTAGTTTGTTCCTCATAAAATTTGTAGTTTTATGGCAAATCATTTAGGAATTAAGTCAATAAATAATGATACACTGAGTTTTAGACTTCATAACCTTCAGAAAAATGCATGCTAAACTAAGACCTGTTATTCTGTCAACTCTCTCAGTTTATACAAGAGCAATTGTTAGTACTGTTTATATGTTCCCCCAATATATTTGGCCTTGTCCAGATTTATTGCATTAACAGGTTGAGAGGTACATGCAAATAAATTGCTTTATAGAATTAGGCATAGCCAACCTCTCAACTGTCCCCAATTTTGGCTCAAAATGTTGCTCTTCCCCCTAATAATCCCTCCGCAAAATAGCAATTTTGGAAGAAAACATGGAGGGTTTACAATTAAGAAATAACTGTAATAATCAAAGTTATAGATTACTTTTATTTCAGAAATGCATGTAGATTATTTTATTTTGTCATCTGTTCAAGTTAGCAGTACTAATATTAAAGTGTCCCTTCTTAGACAGGTTCCCAGCTGTATTGTGTGGCTATTTTATATTTTTGCATCACATTTTTGGTCCATTTTTCATAAAATTGTGGGTTTTTTTGGCAAATGACAGACATTTGAGTTTCAGATTTCATACCCTTCAGAAAATTCATACTAATGCAAGACCTATTCTATTATTTTTCTAAGTTTATAAGAGCAATATTTAAAAATTGTCCTTATTTTTGGGCCTTTGTCCCACTTCTATGTATGGCCTTGTCCAGGTTTCTTGCTCTGAGGTTGAGAGGTATGTCAAATGTGTCAGGGCCATCACAGTCAGCCAGAGACATTTCAAATTGTGACATACATGTTGCACCCCACTCCCCCATGTAGTGACTCTGGATGTGTCCAAGCAAGGCAAGGAGTAGTTATGCAGTGTAAATGTGCAGAGTGTCCCCCCATCCAAGGTAGACACAAGTACTACAGTGGCTTTTCATCTGTCCTTGATTTTGCAGAATGGTCTGGTTTCTGTCATATTTTTGTACTGTTGATTTCTGGTTATTACTCAGAAAGTGCCTGTTGCTCTGTGTTTAAGTAGTAATGCTTTAATGATCATAAGGTGAGCTTGTCTGAGATCGTAACATGCAAGTAAGCTTTAATAAGCATACTGTTAAAGAACTGCCAACATTGAAAGCCTTTCTGTTATTGCCATGCAGAGAATACTTAACTAGATAATGTATAAGCCTTGGTACTTGGGTATTGAAGGACAGGATTACATTATTTTAAAGCTCATTACACTTGATGGAGACTTCCAGTCATCTCTACAGGCTTTACCCGTAAACTAAACAGAATGCCAATCATTTGTGGTCCATAACCTGTACAGTAATTCTTTAAGCAATGTGTCTTGAACTTGTTTCTTGTTTGCTTTTCATTTTTTTACTTTGATCATGTTTTCGCCATAAAACAAGTAGACAGTTGTCAGGCAGCAGGTCTTTTTTGGATAAGAAACATTTTTACAAGTGGGGGCATCACAGATTTATACTATCAGCATGTTACTTGGTACTTTAATAAAGCTGAATATAAATTATAATTAGAACTGCAGTGCAAGAAGTGGTTTGAGTTGAGTGTTGCTTGTTTTTCTTCTACTTGATTTTGACTGGCATTCCAGTAATGTATTTAAAAAGTAATTAATTTTTTCATGCCTCACAACCTTTTGTTTCCATCTAGATATTAAGTAAGCTGTCATGCAGCCAATGCATTGAAATATTTTTATTCTTCTACACTTATTTTTGTCTTGATTGGACTCTCATAATGACAGTTTGGCACCCAGGGCAGCGTATTTAATTAAAGTTAGTTTTTGTGGTTTTGAGCATAGCTCCTCCCCTTTCTAGTTGGCTGCCCCCTTCCCATTGACCCCACCCATTCAGCTGTCTCCTGCAGCCCCCCTTTGATTTGAAGTCACCAGCCGCCACTGGACCCTGCCAATTTGCTTGATAAGAATACACCTCCTTTGCTTGTTTATCCTTTATTCATCTTTCCTATTATTTAATCTTTTTTAACTCCTTTATTAAATTAACACAAAATACATAGGCAAACATGCATTTACATAAAAGAAAACAAAACCATGTTCACAGCTACAAACATTATGCATCATGTATATTCTTTTATAAATTATCATCAATCCAACATTGCATAAACTGCTCAATTCCTGCCTTCCCTTAAACCTTACTCCTTCAAAACATTATTCTGCATGTATTGTCCCCACAATTTCCATTTTTTTCTATGTAATTTGCTCCACTTTTATTCTACAGATCCCACTTCCAGTTCTTTTATCTCTGTTATAATATTCACTACTTCAAATACAGTTGGGATACGCTTTGATTTTCATTTTCTACTAATTGCGTTTTTGGCAGCCACCAGAATTAAACTTAACAAGGCCTTACTTACTATGTCTGGTCAATTCATATCTTGTATCATAGCTAAAAAATAATTTCATTAGTTAAACCCATTTGTTCACCCAATATTTCTGACAGAGTACTCTTATCTATTAAAATCTGCCAACTCATTAAACTCCCAGAACATACATTATTGGTTAACTCCAACATTTGCCATCTATTGATTAAAAATTATTTTGAGTCTGCTTGTGGTAAAACAAAATACCTATACAAATACTTCCAAGCAAAAAAATACTAAATCTTCTAGACTTTCTTGCATAAGTGGGAGCCATGCATGTCTGCTTATCATATCTCTCTTTCCAGTCTTTTCTAATCTCCTCTGATTGATTCCTATAATTAATTGTGTAATATTTATATGCCATACTAATTATCTCTTTTTTAACATCAGCTTCTGTTATAGATTAAACTAAAAACTCTACAAGGGCAGGTCTTTCATTTAGGATTCCAGTGTCCCTTTCTCTTTCCCTATACTTTGATTATCAATCCCTGATAGGAAAGGCATTCTGTAGCCTGCAGTCCAAATGTCTTCTTGGCATCTTCTCATTCTGTTACCTTTCCCTCTGTAGTTGTGTGTTCCCAATGCGTTGGTTCCTTCGCCAGTTTTCACCAGTAAATTCCAGCCCCCTCTTACATATTCTCTGTACCCCAAATTGCAGTCATCCCTGTGATGTCCCTGCACTGGCCCAGTAATCAAGGAGCCTCAGTCCTCACCACTAGCACTAGTGAAGACATACACATTGGGAGGATGACAAGCACACACACACAATAAAGTACAATTTCCCTTAACAGCACACAGAGATGATCTGAGGCTTGATTCTCCCTCTTTCACCATATCCCCAATAAGACTCCCCACTGGCGCAGCTATAGGGTTAAGATCTCAGATGAGTGACCAAGCTAAGACCCCCAGCACCCTCTCTGTCCATCCAGTGCTTTGTGTCCCTGCTCAGGTAGCTGACACACACACACACACACACACACACACACACACACACACACACACACACACACACACACTTTGAGATTTGATTCATATACAGACTCACAGACACTCCTGTAGAAGGCTGGCACATGTTTACTAGTTATGCCCCCTTCTTCCCAGACTATAAGGTAGTTATCACTGCCACCAACCAGCTCTTTATCAGCTACTCTAAGGCCCTTACAACGGGTGACCAGTCCTACTATGTAATGTTACTATTATCCAAATGGTAAGTGTGACCAAGATCAAGGTTATTTGGAGGGGTCTGTACAGTGTCGCCAAATACATATACAAGTACTCTCAGAGCTTAAATATCCCTAAACAAACCAGCCACAATTAAAAGGTTTACATATATTTAATAATAAATAATAAAATAACAAGACAATACTCAATCAATACAGTAACTACAGAGTTCAAAATCACAGGAAATATTTTAAAATAACATTGCAGGGCAGTCTCGACTAAATGCAGGAAACAAAACATCTTAAATAGTCTTTACTATATTCCTTTCGATCTCTAAAAGAAATTACTATACCCTAGACTTACTTACAGAGCAAGGCAGAAGTGCTAAAAATGGATGTTTCCAGATCAAAAACAAAAAGCAAAATCTGTCTCAGAGAGAGTTCTTAAATTACTATCAAACATTACTGCTGGGTGAGCTCGGATGACATCACTCTTTGTCACCTGCCTTCAGTTCCCAGGCTAACAGAAACTTAACAAAATTTTAGCATCTCTGTGTGAGAATTACATATCTCTCAGATGTTTGCTCAGAACTGGAAGTCGTAAAACAATTCAACAGTTTATATTTAAACCTAGTAATTATTTCTGTTTCAAGACAATAGAAAAACTTCTAGCTCTAGACATTGTGTCTGCTTGCTGCACTGTAACTGAGATAACACAATTGTAAACAATTTCAACTTATTTTCTTGAGGGTTTGCAAGTTAACTCTGTAAGTTCCAGCTTCTACTATTAAAACATACATTTGCACAGGTATATAGTTTGTATACATTTCTGTTCTTTTCCAGTAAGGTACACTGTGGACACATCCTTGAAGTTCAGTACTATACAAACCCTGTTCAACACATACTTCTGCACCAGTAGTTTAATGTACACATAACATATAGTTCTCTTACATTTGTAAGACAAGCATATGAATCATATTAATTTTCACAAATGACATATGATTATTTAAAAAATTCCAGATAGCTGGACTGGCAGTGTCACAATCCATATTGGCAGAATCTCTTTTTTTATATTCTTGTGTTTATTGGCAGAGTCTCTGTTTTACATTGTTATGTTGACCTTTATGAATATAATATTCTGTATAGCTGTAGTTATTCTCCTTAAGGATCTACATCCAGATCCCCATTCTCTCCTTATTTCTTGAATTTCCCCCACTTCATCATCATCCCTTTCCATTTTTAATTATAGCTTTCTGTTTGTGCTATGTATTATAGGAGCCTTAACTGTGTATCTCTGAAATGCCTCTTTGTATCAGGTAGTCCTACACCACCTTGTTCTTTTGGAAGGATCAGTTTATCCCACTTGACTCTTGCCCTCTTCCACTCCCAGATAAAACTCTTCAACTCTTTATAAGTTGCTATCCACAACTTCTCTTCTGGTTGATTAAAATATGCCTGACTTATGTATAAAACTAAAGGGACTAAAACATTTTCACTGCTTGTGTCTTGCTGTCCATATCCATAAACAAGAGCTTCCAGTTTCTTAGTTTTTGTATTATCTTTTTTGTTTAGTCTCATCTCACATATCCTTAGATGCCATAGCAGAATCCTTTTCAAACCTCACTCATAAATATTTCATTGCATCATGTCCCCATAAATATGGGTATTGCTGAACCAATTTATGACTGTTTACTTAGTTTACAGCTATAGCCATTGTTTTATCTTCATTAATTTTATGTACCCCCCCAAAAAACTTGAAACTTTCTCAAAATGTTCCACAACAGTGAAATGTCTGTTTTTATCAGGTACAGAATAATAATTGTCTGTTAATACAGCCAACTTTTCTTGATTACCATGCCAATTATATCCTTGAACTTCGGAGCCCCTTATTTTCTTTGCCAGTAGTTCCTAATATTAATATCTTGGTTCTTCTGTTCAGACACAACTTATCAGAGAGGAACCCTCTCACTTTGATTTTTGCCTCCGATCCCTCATATAGTCTTCTGATTAACATATTAGTCTAACGGGAATGCAAAATGCCACCATTGCCCTACTCGTAAAATCCCAGCTTACTCTGTCAAATGCTTTTTCCACATCAAGACCCAGCAGCAGTGGTATTTTCTTACAGTCTGCTTCCCTCTAGATCATCATTATTCTATTAATGTTGTCCTTTACAAAAACATACTGATCCATATCTGTCAATTTTGGAAACACCTTTGCCATTCTTTTAGCCATTATAGACATAAAGATATTATAATCTTTGTTTAAAATTGAACTGGACCTAGATGAAGCTGGATCTGATGGGTCTTTACCATTTTTAGGTATTACAGCCACCTCAGATTATTTTCCAGGATACTGGTGCTTTCCCTCCTTTTAACATACTATTAAACAAATCTTTTAAAATCCATATCACTTTCTTCCCTCCTAGTTTCCAGACATCCACAACAATACCATCTATTCCTGGAGACTGATTATACATCACCATTTTATCTCATCTCCTCCTATCTTAACTGTTAATTGTTGAACCTTGTCTACCTCTATCCTTGGCATATTTAAGTCTTCTGTAGACACATCCATTTGTACTTTTTCTTGATTTCCACATTTCTGAGCTTTATAGAAATTTTCATAAAAGATTTGAAATATTTTTAATACCTCTACAGGATCTCTGGATAATTTTTCTTGTTATTGGCTCTGTAAGTTTGGCAACAATCCTTTCTACTTATTGTTGCCAAAGTCTTTGTTCCAAAGGTTTTTCTGCTCTGGAGCTGTTATCAAAAACAGTTGTTTAACAGCAGTCTTTCTAAACTCATGCATATTATCCATTACTCCTTTTTCGCTGTAGCACTCTGCAGTTGTGCCTTTTCTTGTTTTGTGAGATTCCTTTTATTCTGTAATACTTTAATCTTTGCAATCCCATCAAAATGATTCTTGTTTCTTCTTGACTATATTTCTTTTACTTTTATTTTAAACTCCACTTTCATTTTATCCCTTTCACTAGCTTTAACGTCTGAAGAACTTTCTATTTTTCCCTAATAACTTCCACTACCCATTCCTTAAATTCCTCTCTTTTTAATGGGTAGGTAGAGGAGTGCAAGTGTTTCATTTTTACTTCAGTCCCCTTCATTTTTATCTTAGTTATTATTGGTGAATAATCTGAAATAGTTGTTGGATATGTGTCAGAACTCTCAATTAAACACACATGTTCCTGTGAAATATAATTTCTGTCTAGCCTAGCCCAGTTATTGTACTTTGGGGAATGATATGTAAATTCTCTCAGTGTTCCTACTGCTGAATTCACATCTTCCATACCAAATTTTTTCATGCATTTCTTTAGATATCTGTCCTCTTTTGTTATATTTCTCTTCTTTGCTGCCCAGATACATTCTTACTGTTGCAAATCAAATTCCAGTCTCCACCTGTAAGTAATATTCCCTGCTGAAAGCTAATTCTTTCACACAATTTTTTAAGCTCCATAATATCGGTTTTAATTGGAATATAAATACATGCACATGTAGTCTTCCTCCCTAGCCAGATTTACTACCATAAATCTACTATCATCTTTCCCCCCTCTTGTATCACTATTAGAGCTCCTCTAGTAATTAGTATAAGTACTTCTCTTGTCCTTTTTTCTGATACTCTGCTGAATATACATCCTGAAATCCTTTTTTTATCAAATTCACATGCTCACATCTTTCCAAATGTGTCTCTTCTAACATTGCTATTTCAGTCTGCATTTCTTAGTATAGTTCAGTACTCTTACTTTTTCTCTATACCCATGAGGCCATCCACATTCCAAAATAATATGTTTTGTGTAGCCATTACAATAAAAAAAATATTATTTCCACTTATATACGATAGCTTTTTAAATGTCTGTTTCCAGCTTTTGTGTTACATGCACCGCTAATGTTTGGCAGGTGGATCCTTTCTACAGTTGTTTCTTGTCATCTCCATTTGAAACAATGCCATATGATACAAGATCGTTTTTGTTTTAATTAAACAGGCCCCCAGAACTTATTAACTAAAAGCAAACACTCAAAACTATATACATCTTCAATTAATGAAGTTTAACCCTTCTAATAGGAACGGTTGTCTAAAATCGACAACTGAACCCACAGGCATTAACTAACCCAAAATTAAGGTTTTCCATGCTGAAGCACGTTACAACTTGTGCTCCTACTTCCACTAGTTGCTGTCTCTTTTTGTCTTAACTTTACCCCCTTCCAGATGTGAAAAACAACTTGCATGCTTTCAGAAAACATTAGCTTTGTCCGTTAAGAAAAAGTGCAGTGCCTATCTTAATTAAAACTAAATAATACACAGTTCTAGTAAATGCAGTAAAGTATTTTTTTACCAGAAAAGCTACTATTTCTTATTCATTTCCAATCATTTCAAACTTTTTATTGAACTGTTTGCCCTTGTACCTTTTAATTTTACTTTTCTCTCAGTAAACAATGTCCAGGCTTCTCAATCCATTGCCTTCACCTGTAGTTAGCTTGTTTCCATGGAAACATAAGAACAGCATGTACTACTCAGCTTACCCTGAATATGTATTTGCTAAAGGAAAAGTACTAATTACATTGTGAAGTATTATTTTTAAACTCACTTGCTTACACACACAAAACAATTGTCATTAGTTTAAACCAAGTGCATTCATCTGGACATTCACCTGTGCAAAAGTAAAGGAAAATATTTCAGCGTTACATATATTAAAATCATCAGACTTTTACAGGCTCTCCTGACCCCTACAGTCCATGATTATAGCTTATTAACTTAAATGTGCTTTTGTCTAGCTTTTCTTCTCTTTTTACATTGTAATGCCTACATTTCTTAAAACTAAAAAAAGAAAAAAAAACACCTGTTTACATTAGTATCTTTATAATATACAAGTACTGAAAATGCTTTACTGTGTAGTATGCAATTTATATCATGAAATTTTCAATACTGAGAACAAAAATATTTTTACTTAGTTACTTTTTATTTTTCTCTTTTTTGTCTTTTAGTGTCATTCAAAACATTAATGACACAATGTGAGGTATATGCTTGTCAGTCCAGTAACAAGTTTAACAAAGTAAACAAAAATCCAGTTTTTCTGAGCACCTTTTTCTTGTAAAGTCATATTTCTGAAATGGGATTGATGCTTTATAATCTCACATTTATTCACTAATTTCAGTGTTGCTAGTTTTCTTCATGTTCATCTCTAGTTCCCAGTCCCACTCCCAGACTCCGGTGCAAGTCCAAGGTACTTTTGATTCTTCTAGTCAACTCCTGTGCTTTTTTCAGTCTCAGTCATTTTGCTTTGGAACATTCGAAAATATTTCACTGGCAAAGTCTGTCTATGAGCTTTACATTCAGAAAAATGAGAAGCAGAGCCCCCTTCTGTTTAATGGCTCACATTTTGTTGGACACACTTTTGTATTTCCTCATTTAGCCTGTTCACATCAAAAAAGGACTTTGATTCTTCAGGAAAAAATGTTTTGAAGACAGGTGGGAACTGCAACTTGAATCTCACATGTGCCTCTCAACATTCCCAGATTGCTGGAATAAGTTTGCTTCTGTTCTGCCTCGTTTACAGTAAAGGGAGTAATCGTTCTCACAAATACTCTACCGTCTCCAATTTTTATTAGTTTCCCTTTCTGCCACAGTTTTGTCAGGATCAGCTCTTTCTGCTGGTATGATCACATTTTTACTATTACAGGCATTGTCTGCTTTCTCATGGCCAGGTTTGGACCATAAACACAATGTGCCCTTTCAATTAACAGTCTGTTGTGGAATACCAGTCCAGTTACTTATTTGTGCTTTCATAAAATTAATACAGTCTGTTCCTCACAGTTTCTCTGGTTTGGTAGAAAGGCTGTGGTTTTCTCTGCCTGCTTCGTCCTCTGACTCTTACCATTTTTGAAATGGCTCTTATTGAGCAGTCTCATACTCAGCCAGCCTTTTCTTCATTTCATTCCATTCTCTTATTTTTGCAGTTTTATCAATTCATCTGAATAGCTGTTTAAAGCCTCTTCCATTTTCCAGCCTTTTGTTAGTTGAGTTGATATTATCTTTCAGTGTTTCATTTATTTTAATCAACTCTGAGCACATTTGGCATATGTTTCCTCTAAATTACTGGAAGTCATCCATTCTACTAAAGCTGGAGCTTGAACTGCTTTTTGCTGAACAGCTGCAGGATTTATTCCCAGTCAGTATTTTTTCTTCTGCTTTTCTAGTTGATTTTCTTTCAAGCTCTCTGAGTTTCTTTTTTGCTGGCATCCAGGCAAAATTACTGGCCCTTATCTGTCAGTTTCTTTTGTCACACTGGGAAAGCTAAAATTAAGCTGTTTATCAGTTTGCAGCTATCTTGGAAAACCACAAATTTAATCATTTTTTAAGCACTGTTACCCCTTTTTTCATTTTTTCCCTAGCCCTGCATAAAAGTTTGCACTCCTGCTTTCTTTTGTAATCTCTTCATGCATTTTCTTTATATTTGTTTGTAATAAAGATATGTGCATTTCCTCCTTGAAACATATGTTATCAGGTTTTCCTTCCTTCCAATGAGCTATTTGTATTATAGGACAATACATTCAGTTACATGTCCATACTGTATCTTCAAGTTCACCCCTACTTTATTATTATCTGTCTAATTTTAAAGTTAAAAACCCATTTCTATTATTTCACTTTTGGAGTCCATTTAAAAAATATGCAGCTCTTTATTGCACACACTTCACTTCATAGCAGGCCTTTGGGACTTTTAAGGAAACTGTTGAACATTCCTATCTCCCCATTCCACAATAAATGCAATAAAACATGAAAACTGTATATACTTGTTTGTTTCATATGAATGTTATCTTTGAGCTCATGCTTATTACTGCACTGCATTAAATTTTCTTGTTAAGTAGTTTAGCTGCATTTCTCTGTATTTAGAGATTCTCTCTGATGAAAGATCCATTCATTATTCCTTCATGAGTAAACCCACCTGTATAATTTTTAGCTTCATATCAACATTTAATCTGCATCTCTTGTATTTTCTGCTATCAGTTAGCTTTATCACAAATAATTATCTTATGCTGTTTTAGTTTTATTGTGGTTATAATCTCAGCTCATGTTTTGCCTTTTCCCTTGTGTACAGCAATTCGTTGCCTCTCTTTCTTAGTAATCTCAAGATGTATTAATACATCTATCTATGTCTGATAGGCTGGATCTTTTTTTTAAAGAAGAAACAGCTTTATTAAATTATCACTTATGACATTGGTGATCGTACATTTGTATAAATAAAAACAAAGCATATTGACATAATCTTAATTGCAAGCATTTTACATCACAAATCATATTGACATAATTTTAGTTGCAATAATTTAATCTCACTAATAATCTACCCAAACATCGTCATTCAACCATTACATAGCTCATTCAAATCCTGTCTTCTTTTAAACCTCATTCATCCCATGTATGTATTGTTCCCATGATTCCCATTTTTCCTGTGTAATCTGCTCCTACCCTTTTTTTAAAGATTCCAATTCCAGTTGTTTTATCTCTGTTACTATATTCCCCACTTCTAGTACAGTTGGTTTAGACTTTGATTTCCATTTTCTAGTATTTGCTTTTTTGGCAGCCCACCATAATTAGACTCAGCAAGGCCTTACTATGTCTAAGCAATTCTTATTCTGTATCATAGCTCAGAAAAATTATTACCGTAGTTGCACCAATTTGCTTACCCAGTATTTCTGATAGTCTGCAGGAAATCTTTAAAGTCTGCCAACTCATTACACTCCCAGAAAATATGTTCCCAATTACATCTTTCTTCCCCATCACACCTCCAACATTTGCTGTCTACTTGAGGAAAAATTCCCTGGAGTCTACTTGGTGTAGAAAAAATATCTATGGAAACATTTCCAATCAAAAATCCTAAATGTTCTAGATTTTGTTACATATTTAGGAGAGAATTGTATATCTCCCATTGTTTCTTTATGAACTGCTTATCCAATCTCTCTTCCCAATCTTTTCTAACCTCCTCTGATTAACTCTTATAGTTATCATGCAGTATTTTATATACTGTATTAATTATTCCTTTTTTAACAGCAACTTCTGTTCTAGATTCTACTAAAAACTCTACCAGTGGTCTTTCATTTAGAAACCCCTTATTGCTTTCTCTTTACTTCTACTCTGTTATCAATCCTTGACAGGGAAGGTAGTCTCTAACCTGCAGTCCAAGTAAATTCTTGGCATCTTCCCATTCTATTACCTTTCCCACTCTAGTTATTTCTTCCCAATGCCTTGGTTCCTTTGCCAGTTTTCTCCAATAAATACCAGCCCCTTCTTGCCTATTGTGTGTATCCTTAATTGCAGTCATCCTTATTGGCAAAATCTCCTTCATCCATTCCCATGTTGGCTTAGTTCTTAAAATACTTTCTGCTACTTTATGAATACAATATTCTGTATGATTACTGTTATTCTCCATAAAGGTCTGCATCCAAAATCTCAGTCTTTCCTTGCTTCTTGAGCTTCCCCTGTTTTATCATCATCCCTTTCCTCTTTGAATTATAAGATTCTGCTTGTGCTATGTATAGCAGCCTTAACTGTGTAGCTGTGAAGGGTCCCCTACAGATGATCGGAATTTTAAAATGTTGACTTTCATATGGCCGAGACCATATGATCGAAGTTTTAAAACTTCAAATGGTCTGAATGGAGATCCTCATACAGCATGGAACAGGAAATTTTCCTTTTTCCTGCTGTAGTGTGATCTCGGAGTTGGCATATTTAAATAGCAGGGGGTGTGGGGGGTGCGTGAGGGCTTGCCCCCTGCAAAAACGTTCAGGAATTTTTTTTGTTTTGTTTTATTTTTTTTTCAGGTATTCTAACTTTTCAAACATCGATAATATGGTCTCAGACGTATGAAAGCCGATGTGCTAAAAGTTCTATCATCTGTAATAGACCCAACTGTGAAATATCCCTTCAGATTGGGTAATCCCAGTCTGCCTTGTTCTTTTGATCTATTGAAATAATCGGCTTATTCGTCCTGACTGTTGCCATCTTTCCCTCCCAGATAAAATTCTTCAGCTCCTTATTAATTGCTATCCACAACTTCTCTTCTGGTTGATAAAAAATATGCCTGATCTGTGTATAAAACTAAAGGGAATAAACGTTTTAACTGCTTGTATCTTGCTTTCCATATCCATATAACAGAGTTTCCAATTTCTCAGTTTTTGTATTAGCTTTTGTTTAGCCTCTTCCTACATATCATTAACTGCCACACAGGAATCATATTTAATCCATACTCCTAAATACTTCATTTTATCATGTCCGCATAAATATGGATATTGTTGAACTAATTCATATGTACATACATAATTTACCGCTATTGCCTTTATTTTAGCTTCATTAATTTTGTATCCCTAAAAGATCTGAAACTGTCTCAAAATGATCCACAACACTGTAATGTCATTTTGTGATTCTATCAAGTGTAATATATCATCTACAAATAGAGCCATCTTTTCTTGACTACCATGCAAATTATATCCTTGAATTTCTGAGTCCCCTAGGTTATTTGCTAGTGGTTCTAAATAAAATGCAAATAAAGGAGAAAGAGGACACCTCTGTCTGGTTCCTCTGCTCAAGCAGAAGTTATCAGAGAGAAAACCCATCCACTTTAATTATCACCTCTGATCCCTAATATATCCTCCTAATCAACCTTATAATTGCATCAGGGAATGCAAATGCTTCCATTGCCCTGCTCATAAAGTCCCAGCCTACTCTGTCAAATGCTTTCTCTGAATCACGATCCACCAAGAACAGTGGTGTTTTCTTAAATTATTTTATTTTATTTTATTTATTATTTTATTTAAGTTTGATGACTGGGGAAGTCCACTGGGCCAGAAGAGCCCATTTTCAGTGGAGACCCGGGGAGAAAAGCTCCAAAACAAATTACAGTTGCATTTGAATTTACAACTTGCAGGTTACAAAGAAAGGCAAAAATGTATGCATTTCAATTACATATTACTAGTTACTAGGGGCACAACAAGTAACTGTGCAGAACAAGTTAAATACATTTCAGAGTGTGTAATACAGTATGTTAAAAGCTCAAATGAGTAAAACATTTAAAAAATATAGTAACTAGCTTATAATGGTAGGTAGAAGTGATCAGATACAGAGTGTCATTCGTGGCAGGAGA
This sequence comes from Protopterus annectens, assembly GCF_019279795.1. Lineage (NCBI taxonomy): Eukaryota > Metazoa > Chordata > Ceratodontiformes > Protopteridae > Protopterus > Protopterus annectens. The sequence continues at coordinate 1,739,596,844 of NC_056739.1, read as the reverse complement.
ATTCTTTGCGAGTTGAAATATAGCTATTTCATTTAATTTAGGTGGTCTATAATGCACGGATAGAGAACAGAAGGGATTATGGAGAATACCACCGAAGATACACAGTCCAAGACAGCAGGGAGAATCTTAAGGAGTTGTACAGAAAGAGAGAGGGTGGAGAGGGGATTAAGTTGGAGTGTGGCATGGGCATATCCATTCATATGTTAGATGAGATAGTAGCTGGGTTTTGAAATTGTCATGTTGGGGAAGGCTGCGAAGGACGGTGGGGAGAGAATTCCATTTTTTTGGCTATGGAGTAGGAAAGAAGTAGCTGGCCTGGGTGATGAGATGGTTTATGGATTTAAAGGAGATTTTGGTTTGTGGATCTGAGTTGGTAGTTGGATATATAGGGTTTTAAGAATGTAGCCAGAGAAGGGCAGTTTGCAGGTTTGTAGAGAAGTTTGTGAGCAGTGGTGAGTAGTAGGTAACTAAGGTAGTTGGGAAGTTCAAGCCAATTGAGGGTGAGGAGGGAGTGGCAGTGGTGGGATGAGTATTTAGAACTGGTTGCAAATTTGCAGATTTTGTGGTGGTAGGATTCAAGTTTGTTTAAGCTGATGTGTATGTTTGTGAACAGGGCTGCACCATACATTAGGGCAGGGAGCAAGAAAGTAGATGCCAGGGTTTGATGGGTAGAGGGGCGGAGGAAGTGGATGTGTCTCTAGAGAAGACCTAACTTTTGGTGAGTTTCTTTGATTGCAGAGTGGATGTGTGTGTCACATTGTAGTTCTTCATCTATGATGAAACCGTGAAGTTTAGTGGTGGGGAGTATATCAAGGGGAGTGTTATTCTGGCTTTGTTTGATGAATGAGGTTTTATCGATAGTTGAGTTTTTGCTGAGGCAGAAGATCATTAGTTTAGTTTTATTTACATTCAGGGCTAGATGGTTGGACTGCATCCAGATTTCTGTTTTGGAGAAGGCTAATTGTGTTTTTGCTAGAAGCTCGGAGGGTAAAAAAGCAGAGCAGATGATGGTCGAGTCATCTGCATACTGGATGACAGATGAGTCTGGGACAGAGTGGTGAAAGTTGTTAATAAATAGGTTAAAGAGTAGCGGGCCAAGAACAGATACTTGGGGGGGCACCTGTGGGTATAGAAAAGAAGGAGGAGGTGGAGGTTTTCCATTGGACTGTTTTTTGCAGTTGGATAGGTAGCTGGAAAACCAATCTAGAGAGGGGGGAGAGAGGTGTAGAGTAGAGAGTTGAGATATGAGAAAGGTGTGGGAGATGGTATCAAAGGCTTTTGACAGATCAAGGAATAATATAGATGCAAATTTGCCTGAGTCACATTCTTGGTTGATGGTTTCTAGAAAGGAAAGAAGGGCAGTTGTGGTGGAGTGACCTGGACGGAAACCATGCAGGGTAAGGGAGAGAAGATTGTTTTGGGTTAGGTGCATCATTAGTTGAGCTTGGATGGTTTTCTCAAGAATTTTAGACAGAGGGGATAGGATGGCGATGGGCCTGAAGTTGGCGGTATCAGTATTTTTACCATCTTTCTGGAGGGGGATGATGTAGGCATGGCACCAGATGGAAGGGACATATGATTCTTGTATAGATCTATTTATAAGTATAGAGACGGGGAAGGCAATGCTGTCTGCAGATAGTTTGAGGAATGTAGGAAGAAGATTGTCAGGTGCATTGTGGCAGGGTTTGAGTTTGAGGAGGAGTCTTTTTATCGTGATTGTGGGAATGGGCTTAAGGAAGAAGGGTGAGGAGGAGTTTAACTGGGTGGAGAGGGGGTTTTGGAGTGAGGCGTTGTGGTTAGGGGAGAGGGGTGGGAAGGAGTTGGATAGTTTGGCTATATAGTCTATGAAGAAGGAATTGAACTGAGAGGCGGTGTTGAGGTCAGAGAGGGTGGGATTGGGAAAGGGGTTTACTTAATTACCAGGATTTAATATAGATGAGATGGAGTCCCAGAATTTTTGGGGGCGTGTTGAGTGCAGAGACTGAAGTTTGGAATAGTGAGCTTTGCGGTCTTTGATAATTAGCTTTTTGTTGGAGTTCCGGAGTTGCTTAAATTCTATTAGGGAGATTGGGTTTTTATTTTTTTTGATACTGCCTCCATTTTTTTCCCTTTGTTGCATGGTGAGTTTGGTTTCTATGGATAACCATGGGCAGGGATTGGACTTGATGCATTTGGTTCTTAAGGGGGCTTGCTGGTTAAGGCGGGTAAGGAATGAGTGGTTGAAATGGGAGACAGCATCATCTAGAGGGAGAGTTCTTAGAGGGGTCCAGTCGATGCACTTAAGGCATTCTGAGAAGGTTTGGGGATTGAAAGATGAGAGGTTGCGAGTTTGAATGTAATGGTGTTGTTTTGTAGGGGAGTTGGGAGGTGATCAGCGAAGGCAGGTAAGTGGTCACTGAGAGGACGTGGTAATGTACCGGATTTGTTGATGAGACTTGGATGTGTTGTAAGGATCCAGTCAATGATGGTACCTGAGGTACCATCTTTATTTGGTCTGGTAGGTGAGTGAATTAGTTGGGAGAAGTTGTACAGGTTGATAGTATAAGAAGGGGCATCTGAGTTGAAGGAGGACCAATTGATGTTGGTGTCACCAAGGATATAGGTTTCATTATTTATGTGGGAGGAAAACCAGGATAGTATGTTCTCAGGCGTTTTGATGTTATCACCGGGGGGGGGGTATAGAGGACAGCAATATATATGGATTTGTGCTTGTTAATTTTTAGTAGCCCTGTTGTTAATTCAGCATTGGCAAAGGTTGGAATTGAATTGGTTTAGGAGGTTATGGTATGGGAGGTGGGGTAGATTATAGCTACTCCACCTCCTTTTTTGTGGGGACAGTCGCTGCAAATCATTTGGTAACCTGTTGGTAGGATTTCATGATCTTTTATGTAAGGTTTGAGCCAAGTTTCAGGTATGGTGGTTATGTCGGGGTGGTTGTGGGAAAGCCATGCATGAAGGTTAGGGATTTTGTTTCTAATACTTTGTGCATTGAATGTAGTGATACGCAGGGGCTTAGGTTTTTTGGGTTGAGAGGATAGTTTAGCTGCATTAATGCTGGATGTTGGTCCGGGGTTGGGGTGCACATCACCAGCCTGTGAGAGAGGGGTGTGGTGGATGAGTAAACAGAGGTGTATAGGAAGGGATAAGAGGTAAGGTTGATATGAGAGTATTGATCTTTTGGAGTGACAGTTTAGAGAAGGGTGTAGGGGGGAAGAGGAGAGGAGTACTTTAGGTTTGTATAGATAAATAGTGTTGTAGTTATAAAGTTCATGTGAGATAGTAGAGTAAGAGGGGAAGTGAGCATGGTTGTATGGTGCAGTGGAGTGTGTGAGTGAGGTGAGGAAGGGGTTGGGAAGTTGTGCGAGATAGGACAGACAGGAAAGAGAGATAAGTAGAGTTCTTGGAGTGGATGTTAGAGTTGATGAGAAGAGAATTGTAGGAGTGGTTGCAGAGTTTGAAGAGAGTTTAGGATTTTTTTATAGGTGGGAGGAATTTCAAATGGGCCTGATTGTGGTTGGTTAGGGTTGGACTGTCTAGAAAAAAAAAACAATCAGTGACCTGAAGTTGGAGAGAAGCTACAAGCAGGGAGTAGTTTTTAACAGTGTAAGACTTTTTCTTCTAAGCACTCGTAAAGTATAGGTATTATGTATCAGAGGGGAGATGAGAATGAGGTGGATGAGTCCACATGTTCTTTAGTGTAGGGCAGTGAGGAAACTGTTAAATAAGTGAGTAATACTGAGGCTGGGAAAAATGTAACCAACAATTCCCAAAATAATATCACATAGTAGGCAGTTAGTCAAGCTAGAAAACAGTTGGTTGTTAAAAGAAAGTACCACCACAAAATCCACGAGTAGATATCACCCCATCTGGTCCCAAATGCAACCAAAATGTATGTGCGGCCAATATAACAATCCCGTTTGTATTTCCAGCCCTTCTGCACAATTGCTGATGTAGTGATAATCAACCTACAAAGTTGATTGGAATAAAACTTAGAAAACACCCAAGATAGCTCAGACACTGCAATACTCGGATATACTGTTATTCAATACGGTCACTTCAACTTTTTAGTGTTACAGGCACTTAGGAATGCCAAAACATCTAATGCACTAGGCAAACACTAAAATGTACCCTTTCAACATAAAGTCCATCTTTACGAGGATGATTGTTACCAAAATTGGACCCCAAAGTACATAATAATACCCCTATCTGTATTATATATTAGTCTAGATAATAATAGCACAATCCAGCCATGAAGAAAAAAGATGTTAAACAGTTCGTCATACCATACAATCTGAGCAATGCCCAAAAATATATGTAAAGTCAATGTATTCAATTTTTTTCTTTTAGTTCAAATTCAGGCCCGTATTCACATATGCCATCCTGGTTAATATACCCTTCTGACAACTCCCAAATATAAATGCAGTCATTCCCGTCCATTTAACAATAGTAAGTTCAACCTCAGGCCTGTCTTCACAGCTGCCATCTTGGTTGATAAATACAGCCAAATTCAACAGTTTTTGGTACAACACTAAACAGTCTTAGCCCCAAACGCTGTGGAGAGACAATCAATTGAATATGTAAACAGTAAACAGTTCATCCACTACCTTCTAGGTGCAAAACATAAATCTGGCCCCGACAAGCGCCACACAATACCCACGATTGATGAGCAGCATTGTTTGTTCTCATATGCTTCAAAGTCTCTCTGTAGTTTTATTTTTTTCCTTTAATAATCAGTTCCCCTAAATGCTCTTGTTAGAATCAATTGCCGAATCCAAACTGTTGACATTGATAATTCCCTCTGGATCTTCAGTTTTCCATTAATGTTGTCAAATACTTGCTTCCCCTCCACAAAATCACAGTGATCCATTTCTATCAATTTTGGCACCACTTTTGCCATTCTTTTAGCAATTATAGGCATGAACACTTTATAATCATGGTTTAGTAGTGAAATGGGCCTGTATGAAGCTGGATCTGATGGATCATTACCCACTTTAGGTATTGCATCTGCCACGACTTTCTTCCAGGATGTTGGTACTTCTCCACCTCTTAAAATACTGTTAAACAAAACCTTCCAGGTATTTATAATTTTTTCCCTCCTAGCTTCCAAACTTCCACAGGAATACTGTCTATTCTTGGGGACTTTCCTGTAGATTGGTTATACATCACCATTTTTATCTCCTGTCCTTCTATCCTATTAATAATTGAGCCTCATCTACCTCTAACATTAACATATGTAATTCTTCCATACACATTTCCATTTTACCTTTTCTTGATTTCCATATTTCTCTGCCTTATACAGACCTTCATAGAATTTCCGAAATATTTCTAATACTTCTCCAGGATCTCTTGTTATCTTTCTTGCTATAGGCTTCCTAAGATTGGCAACAGCCCTTTCTACTTTATTTTGCCTGAGTCTTTGTATTCTTGAGTTATTATCAAAAAACAGTTGCTTAACAGCAGTATTTCTAAACTCATGCATGTTATCAAAGTAATCCCTTATTTTCTGTTTAGCATTCTTCAGTTGCTTCTCTTCTTGTTCTGTGATATTTCCCCTATTTTGTAATACTTGTCAGTCCTTCTAAATAATTCTTGTTACTTGTTAACCATGTCTCCCTTTCTTTTATTTCTACCCTGTTTTTAAACTACACTTTAATTTTATCACACCCTTAGCTATATTTTCAGAAGAAATTTCTATCTTTTGTAGTAGATCCTGAATAATTTCCACTATCCATTCTTTAAATTCCTCTCTTTTCAGCAGATATGTGGGAAAGCACCAGTGTCTTATTTTTATTTTATTACCCTGTGTTTTTATTTTAGTTATTATTGGCTTACTTATTGGGTGTGTATCAAGATCTTCAGTTAAATGCACATGTTCTTGTGAAATGTAAATTCTGTCTAGCCTAGCCCAGTTTTTGTATCTCAGGGAATAATATGTAAACTCACTCTGAACTCCTACTACTGAATTCACATCATCCATGCCAAATATTTTCATAAATTTCTTCAAAAATCTACTCTCCTTTGTTATAATCTACCCTCCTTTATTATATTTTCCCTTCTGGGACCCCCCAGACACATTTTCAGTGTTGCAAATCAAATTCCATTCCCCACCTATTAGTAATATTCCTTCCTAAAGCTGATTATTTCTCCCAGAATTTTCTTAAGCTCCATTATAGCAGTTTTAGGTGGAATATAAATACATGCCAGTGTAATCCTCCTCCCTTGCCAGTAGCCCCTTAGTACTACAAATCTACCATTATTATCTTTGTTATCCTCTTCTATCACTATTGGAGCTGCTCTTGCAAGTAATGCAAGTGCTCCTATTTTCCTTTGTTCCAGGTATTCCACTGAATTATCATCCTGAAAACATTTCTTTATCAAATTCACATGTTCAATTTTTGTGAAGTACATCTCCTGTAGCATAGCTATTTGCACTCTACATTTTTAATATAGTTCTCAACTCTGTTTTTTTGCATGTATCCATCAGACCATTGACATTTAAAGACATTACAGAAACCATCATTGTATTAAAAAGTTATTGTTCCCACCATCTATGTGTAGCAGGTTTTTTGTTAAATGTCTATTTCCAGCTTTTTGTCACATGCATACACTATTTTGGCAGGTTGATCTTTTATACAGTTATTTCTTGTCTTATCCATTTGAGCCTATGTCACATCTTACAAAAAAAAAATTGTTTTATTGAAATCCCTCAAAAAACACACCCCCAATACCCCCTAAAACCTATTAACTTAATAATAGCACACAAAACTATGTACACTTTCAAGTATTGAAGTTTTGCCCTCTTAATGGGAAAAATGTTCCCAAATGACAGCCACACTGACAGTTAACGTAAAAGAAAGGTTATTTGTGCTTTAAAACACATGATGCAGCCTGTGCTTCTACTAAGTGCAGGGTGTTTTTTTAACTTTTTAGCTCCCCATGCAGGGAAAACACTTGAATGCTTTCAGAGAACATTATCTCCTAGTGATTCCTCTTTATCAGATTGTCTCATGGATACATGAGGACCAGATACAGAATTCCTATTAAGCATACATTTGTTTGCTAGAAAAAAAACCTTGTAATATTCATTATCCTTAATCTAGTCATCCCCCTATGAGAATGAGGAAAATTGCACTATTTTTCTTTTGTCACACTGTTTTAACCAGCCTTTTTTTGTTACATTGCAGTATGCAGTACCAATATTTTGTTAAACTGAACAAGTAGAAAGAGAGAAGAAGGGTGAAGGGGAAAAAAAAAGAAAAAAACAGGAGCACCTATTTGTTAGTATCCCCATTACACTTAAAAATAACTGAGAAAATTTTATAGCATGTAAAGGAAATCATGCACTATAAAAAATAGTACCATTAAGAAAAACATTGGTTTTACGTGCAGTTGACTTTCTCCCTGCTCTTCCCCTCTGCTAAGTATTTTTTCTGAACTTTAATAACAGGAAGTAGGACATATGGTTTAGAGTCCCTTACAGGTTTGACATAGAAGAAGAAAATCTGCAAATATTGGACTATCATGTTTCAAAAATAGAATTATTGCTTTGTAATCCCATATTTGTCAATTTCCAAGTTACTGGTTTTATTCATGTTCATCTGTAGATCCCAAATCCTTTCTCTGTTTCATTTCTAATGTACTGTCAATTCTTCTAGTTGACTCTTGTACTTTTTTTCCTTCTCTTAAGCATTTTCCGTTGGAACATTAGAAAAGGTTTCACTGGCAGTCTCTCTGTGGTCTTTATTACCAGAAGAACACAAAGCAGAATCTCCTTCTGCTTCACAGCTCACTTTTTGTTGGAGAAACTTTTGTATTTCCTCCTTAGCATGTACTTCATCAAAAAATGTTGCTGCCCCTCCAGGGAAGAATATTTTGAAGATAGCTGGGTACAGCAGTTTGAATCTCATGCCTCCTTCTCAACATTCCCTGAATAGTGGAATACATTTACTCCTCTTCTGCCTGTGTATAGTGAGTAATCATTCTTCACAGGTACTCTGTCTCCCACTTTTAGTACTTTGTCCTTCTGCCACAGTTTTGTCAGAGTCCACTCCTTTTGCTGGTAATATTGCATTTTGCTATTAAAGGTCTAAGTTGTTTTCTCATAGCCAGGTTACAATGTGCCCTTCCAAATACGAATTCCTGTTGTGGAATACCAGTCCAGTTGCTTATTTGTGCTTTCATGAAATTAATACAGTCTGTTCCTTTCAGCTTCTCGGGTACGACAGAAAATCTCAGGTTTTTCCTACATGGCTGTCCTCTAATTCTATTATTTTTTGAAACATCTCTTCTTGAGCAGTCTCATATTCATCCAGCCTTTTCTTCGTTTCTACCTCTGAGTTTTGCAGTTTTATTACCTCATCTGAATACCTGTTTAAAGCTTCTATTTTTTCCAGTCTTTTGTTGTTTGATTTCATATACTCCATCAGTGTTTCATTTATCTTAATCAAGTGTATGTGCCATGTCTTATACCTTCCTCTAGGTTACTTGAAGTCATGACTGGAGCTTGCACTGCTTTATGCTGAACAGATGCAGTACTTTTCCAAGTAAGTATTTTTTCCTCACGTTTTGTAGCCGATTTTCCTTCAGGTCCTCTGTATTTCTTTCTTTCCTGGCATCCAGGCAGTGCACTTACTAGCCAAGTACTGAAATTTAATCCCGGAAATACAAGTCCACTGGCTTTCTCTGTTGAATTTCTGTTTTCACACTGGGAGAGATTGAATTAAGCTGTTACTCACTGCGCAGTCATCTTGGAAGTCTTCGATAGGCTGGATGGTTGACCAGTTATGGTGTTGCCTCTCCCTCTCTATGACTCGCACCTGACTTAACTCAGGAAGTTCGTCTCTTCCACCAAATCAGTTACGTTGTTCTTGAATGTCTTCCTCCCTTCAGTAATTTACACCCTGTAGTAAATTGTTAGTCTCTTGGCTTTGCTTAGCATCACCCAATCCCTAACCTAGTCACAAGGTTCAGATTTTGTCTTATAACCGTCGTTCATGACATGTTCACATTTGCCCTTTGTAGTTTCAAAATTCTTGGTCAAGCTTATGTGTCTTAGTTTAATTCAGTTATTTTCCCTAATGCTTTAGTAAAGCTCACCCTTCTGCCTATGAAATTAGGTACATAAAGTGCATCTTTGGATGTCCCTGTTCTGACAGACACCAACCTTCCATTAACATAAAGTGCTCATAATCCTCCTCATAAATGTTCAATATTGTATTTGTGCAAGTATGTTTGCTGCTTTAGTAATTTGTTTTAACAGTTAATTATTATGCATTATAGTCAATATTTTTACCTAGTGCAAATCTTAATGTCCACTGTCTCCTAATAACTCATTTTGGGTTAATTTGCCAAAATATCCCCATATTTCAAGCAGACCATCCATCATTTAACAGTCTTCAACTTCTGTCTTCTTCAGTATAGTCTCCAGAGCATTTGATTGTGTCCTGTTCATGACCTTATTACAAAATTCCCAAGTTTCTTTTGACTTGTGTTGCTGGGTTTTTTTTCTGAAACACCAGGAATGTTTTTTGGCAAATCACTCTTTCAGCACATTCTCTCATCTTTCTCCTTTCCTGATTTTTAGGTTAACCCCATCATTTCCAGACATATCCTTTTACAGCTCTTCTTTCTTAGCAAGTTCTTCAGTGGCTTTCTGGTGGTTTGTGCATGTCTTGAACCCAGAGGATAGAACACACTAAAGTAAGCTGAGTACAACAGTTTGAATCTCAAACTCAATTCTATGCATTAAAATAGTCATTGTCGATAAAGATTCTGGATTCACCTTTTTCAGTTTTGTCCCATTTTTCCACAGACTCAACAGGATGACTTCCTTCTGTTGGTAGGATAATGCATTTACTATAACTGGTCTCAGATGTTTCATTGAACTTTTACCAGGAACATCTACCTTATAACCTCTTTCCATTTTTATCACTTGTAGTGGAATCTCTGTTCACTGATTCATAAATTGCCTCATAAAACTTTTGCAGTCCTTTCCTTTAACTTTTTCATGACTTGTCTTAAAACACAAGTTGTCCCATCTGGATCTATCTTTTAGTACAGTTAGTTTCTGGTTATTATTTTTTTTTCATATTTTATCTCTTATTCAGCCAGGTTTTGTTCTTCTCTCTCCAATGTCTGGATGGATGAGAGTTTCTCTGCTTGCTTAGATAAAGTTTTCTCTAGGTCACTTATTTTTTGGTTGGCAGCTGCAGTGTAGTAAGTTAAAGTTTCACTGAATTTAAACATCTCTATGTGTATTTCATCTGTTTTCCATTCTGTTGTGGTTAGAGTTTCTTTAGCCATTTCTGTCATATTCCAAATTGTTTCCCACAGTTTTTTCCTGTCTGCATCTGCCACAGCATTGCCTGTATTATTTGGTACAGAAACCAGTCTTTTTACTTTTTTTTCTGCTCAACTTTCTGGTAGCCATATACCTTCCTGTAACTGTTTTAATGCGACTCTTCACTTTCACATACCAGCTTTTATAGTTTAGCAATCCTTCTGCCCAGACTTCCAAAACTAACTACTCACTGGTCTGCCATCACACTGGAAGTCCCCAGCTCAGGAACAGATAAGCCACATCACTAGAATGTTGCAGGCCCTTGAAGCCAGAACTCATGGACGGGGTTGGCCAGTATCAGGCCAGCAGGTCCTGCAGACAGAGTGGGCTCAAATCATAGAGGGTCATAGAAACCAGTATTAGAACTTTATACATGATACACTGCTGAAGTCCCCTTATTTGTCATCAACAATGAATGAACAGCCACATGTAAGCAAGGAAGCTACTTCTCAATACTTTCCTACTGACTGGTGGGGACAGAGCTGCATTGTATTTTTGTAATGCTGGGCTTTCAGCCTTTATTTTATTTGAAAACAATATCTTTTTGCATCAGTTGTGACAATGTGTCATCCATTAAAGCAATTCCTTATTCTATTATTTTTTAATTTTCATCATCTTTTTGAAGAGGACCGAAAATGTCTGAGGTAATTTTTCTTAAATATGAATGTCGTCAGAGAATGGTCAATAGGATCAACATCTTGTGTGCTTGTCCTGTTTTGCTTCAGATTAGAGGCATCAACTTAAGTTAAGGAATACCCAGAAATATTAATATTTTTAGTCATAAATAATGAACTAACGGCATATTTAAATGAATGAGTCTTAAGAGAGAATTTAGAAGCAGTGGCCTTGATGATATTTTGCATGACACCAAGTTGAGAATTACACACAATAAAGGCTAGGTACTAAAGGATTCTTAACAAGTACAAAAACAAGTCTCCTCCTTGTTAGTGATGCCTCATAGTTCACCTTTCATTAGAGGCCTCATCAACCAAGTCTTCATCAGTCTCACTGCAGAAGGCCACACTACTAAGGTGTTGGCAACGTCTTGAAAGACAGGATGATAAATTACTCCAGTAGGGAGAAAAAAACAGAACTCCTTGACTCATGAATGTGTAGGAATTCATCCAGTTTGCTCACTTTTCTCCATACCAGTCTTCTTTTTGATCTCTGGAGTGAGGCAGTCCATTGTCTCAGTCTTCCTCTTCTGTGGAATAGGTCAGATACTTCTTTGAGTTCCAGTACTCTGAGGACTCCACTCGCTGAGATGAACTCCTATGTTGAACTCTGATTACTGTTTTCTACATGAAATCACTTCCAGTGAAGTATCCCGTTTTCCACCTGCAAGAATTCCTTTGTTATAGGATATTTCTTCTCTCTTCATGTTTGTGCAACCATGGAGTTGGTATGTGTAAGTTTGAAGGTGAGAGACTTGTGTTCCACCCAGAAAATCAGGCAGACTTGGCCCTGTAAAAGCAACTTGCATTTAATTTTCTTTGTCAGATTGAATCTGAACCATTTTAACTCAAGTAGTGAAAATCCTCATCAAATGAAATATGGTTGCTTCGTAGAGAAAGCTGGATGATCCTAGAGATTGCTTTACTGAAGTCACTATCAAAGAGAGAAACATCAGATGGCTCAGTTTAATGATTTCCATGGCATAACATTTGGCTATTGAAGTTCACTACTAAGAAGTTTCATTTTAAGTACTCCAAATGCACTTTGAGAAGTGCTTTGAAATGTACACTGAATTGTAACATATCATTCTTATACTAAGGTAGTTCCAACTTTTTTGTAATTCCACAACTTTTTGAATCGTCATTCATGCATTCTTTTGTTCCAGCAAAAAAAAAGAACAGTTATGCACTCACCATAATGTTCCATCTGTGTTGTCCATTTTCATTCTTCCTCAACTGTTGGGTTTGGATCCGACACTTGGATTCGACTCTGCCTCTTTTTCCAGCTCATGGAACACTGAAACTCACAAGCTCTTCCATTACCCATAATGCCACAGTGATCTAACACACCTCAGATCTTGTATGCTGGTATTAGTATAAAGTAGAAAGTATTAGAAAAGTGATAAATCGATAGAATCTGGTGATCAAACAAAGGAACAGTAGTTCTTTCATCATCATACGATCCTTCCAGAAATCAAACAAGGAGGATGGAAGGAGGGAAACTGAGGAAGAATGAAAGTGGACAACACAAATGGAATGTTATAGTGAGTACATAACTATTTTATCTGATGTTGTAAATTTTCTTCATTCCTCAACTGTTGCAACAGAGTCCCCATCTGCCTAAATCCTGGGAGGACTCTAAGGAAGGATGTTCCTGAGCACAGTTGAGCCAAAGGCTGCTCTTCCCTAGAGACCAGATCCAACTTGTGAGCGATAAAGATATGAAGATTAGGGCTGCACAAATATTATCCAATGAAGATCTGGATAAAAATGTTGAAGAAGTTGCCATAGACCTGGTGGAATCTGCTTTAGGTGGTTTTGTCAAAGACAAACCCAGTTTGTCATAAACAAAGGTAATAAAATCATAGGAAGTTACTAGGCTATTGGCCCTGAAGCCCTTATAAGCCTAGCCAAGAGTTTAGCCCATGTTTAGATAAATCAGCACCCAATGCCCCTATCCAGCAGGGACACAGGTAAAATTCCCGGAATGTATTTTCTATTTCCCATTCAGTTTTCCAGGTTACACCTAAAAAGGAATAAAGATGTACTCTGCTTGACATGGAGAGGGAGTCTATTCCAAAGATGGGAGAGTCTCTAAGACACAAATCTGTCTTGCCAACAAGTCCTGTTCATGTCACAGACCAGATTGAGGCCATGTGTGCAGGTTACACGAGTGGAGCTTGACTTGCGGATATGCAGCAGTCCCATCAAGGCAGGGATCAGTTCACTATTTTGCTAAAGTCACATTAGAAACAGGTTTGCCTAATTTTGAGTCCGAAAAAGAGACAAAGAATTGTGATTTCCTAAAATTTTTGGTTCTGTGTAGATAAAACTGTCATTGCCTGTGAACATCCAGAATGTGTAAAATATACCCTCCATTATATGAGAAATTTGGAAAGAAGACTGGAAAGTTGATAACCTGATTAATATTGGATTCTGACACCACCTTAGGAAGAAAGGTAGGATTGGTCCATAATTGGAAAGAAGACTGGAAAGTTGATCACCTGATTAATATTGGATTCTGACACCACCTTAGGAAGAAAGGTAGGATTGGTCCATAAGGATGCTCTGGCAATATGAAAAATCAGATAGAGGTTTTGATGACAGGGCCTGTAATTCCAATACTCTTCTAGTAATGGCCACTAAAAGCATAGTTTTCCAGGTCAAGAATTTTAGTTCACACTTAGCTGATGGTTCAAATGGTGATTGTGTTAAGGTTTATAAAACAGTGTTGAAATCCCAAGCAGGGGTGGGATCTTTTAATCGGGTGTCTAAGTAGCAAAGTTCCCTTTAGAAAGGCTTTACAAAGTTTGTAGGATGCTAAAAATGAGTTGTTTACACATATATGAAAATTGTAAATGGCAGGTAGTTGTACTTTTACAGTAGAAGAGTTAGCACCTTCATAGAAGATTGTAGCTAAAAATTCAACAACTTTAGGGACCGGTGCTTAAAAGGGATCTAGTTTCTTATGCTGCACCCAGATGGCAAATCTTTTCCGTTTACTTCTGTAAAGTTTCCTAGTGGAAGCTTTGTGAGATGATAGGAGAATGTGACGGAAAAGGGAGGACCTGTCCAGCAATCAGTGGACGTGGAGAAACCATGCAGTTAATTTTAGGCTTGGAATGTCTGGATGATTCATGTCTGTCAGGTGAGACAGTAGGTCTGGAGTTGGATCCAGAATCCATGGAGGACAAAGTAGATGAGGCCAAAGAAAGGGAAAACAAATCTGATGAGACCAGTAAGGGGCAAAGAGGTAACTGTGCTTTTCAGTCGAGATGCTTTCTGAAGAAATTTGGGGATTAGAAGTAATGGGGATAGGCGTAAGGGAATCTGGGTCTATGTTATATATTCGAACTTCCAAAATTTCGAATACCATATGTTCAAGACCATATGGTTGATATTTGGAAGTTCGAATAGATAATAATAAAAAAAACAGTGTGAGCAGGGTGGCAAGCCCTCCTGCCCCCCCCCCCCACACCCCTACTTAAATATACCAACTCCAAGACCACACTTCAGTGCAGAAAAGGGAAATTCTCCCATTCTGCACCATACAGCACCATTAAAAGTAAATCTTCGAACACCTGAAGTGTCAATCATATGGTCTCGACCATATGACGTTCGACACTTCAAGCGTTCGTTTAATTGACATAGACCCGGGAATCTGTGGGGCCAGTCATGAAATAGAGCATCCCTTGGTGACTTCCCAGTGTGGGGATGAGGGCAAAGAACCTGATGCATGTGTTGTTGAGGGGAGATGCAAAGAGATCACAGCATGGTTGTCCCCATCGACAGAAAATTCTATCTGCAACCTTCATGTTGAGGGACCACTTGTGAGGCAGTAAAATGGACCTGCTTAACTTGCCTGCAGTTACACTGGATTTCCCCGAAATATGCATTGCTATCAGAAATTGATTGGATGAGATCATCCACTGCCACATTATCATAAGTTCTCGACACAGGGGTAAGATTTAGTTCCCCCTTGTGTGTTGATGTACCAGAATACGTGACATATTGTCCATCTAAATCACAGTAGTCCCAGTGGGGAGAGTGTCTTGGAAGACTTACAATGCTAGGAGGATCAATCTCGTTTCCAGGACATTGATATGCATGTTGGCCTCTTCAGGGGATCATGTGCCTTGGATTGTCTTTCCCAAAAAGTGCCGCTCTCACCCAGTCTGAACAAAGGGATGACCTTCTTGTACTTGATTGGAGTGTATCCACCATATGAGATAATTTTTGCAAGCCTGAGTTATTTTGATCTGTCTGGGCAAAGGGTAGTAGAGAATGGGCCTTTGAGTTTCCAATGTCCACTGAAGAATTCTCATATGGTACCTTGACAACGTTACCAGGATGACTGCTGCTGACATGGATCCCAAAGCCGGAAGGATCAGTCAAGCTAAGAGAGAAGAGCTTTGAATGATCTTTCTGACCTGGAACTGAATACTGTGAACTCTCGACAAGGGAGAGATGCTCTAGTGATGGTATTGAGCAAGGCACAGATAAATTCCAGTGTCTGTTTTGGTTCCAGATGAGTAATTGATTGAGCTAGAATCAGTTGATACCTGGTCTGTGTGGTTATGAGCCAGTCGTCTTGATGTGGAAACACTCAGAATCCCTGCAGTCTCAAGTGAGCTGCCACTACTGCCATACACTTGGTAAACACCCTAGGGGTTGTGGTGAGGACAAAGGGCAGAGCTCTGAATTGGTAATGACTGGCTCCCAGCTGGAAGCATAGATATCTCCTGGATTGCCTGTTCATTTTGATATGATACTACACACCCTGAAGATCTATCAAGCACATCCAGTTGTCTTTGTGCAGAAAAGGCAGAATGGCCTGAACTATGACCATCTAGAACTCTGTGTATTGAAATGACTGATTTAGATAGCTAAGATCCAAAGTTGGTCTCCAGTCCACTGTTTTCTTTGGCACTAAAAAGAATCTTGTGTAAGTTCTGGATTCCTCCTGGACTGGGAAACCTCTTGTATTATTCTTTTTTCTAGCAGCTTTTGTATTTCTAGTGCTGCAGCTTCCCTCTCATTGGGTGGAACATCAGAAATTTTGTTTAATACTAGCAGAGATGGAGGGAAAAGGGGATTATATATTCTCTGGACATTATCTTCTGCACCCATGAATTTTTCTAGCCAGGCAGTCTGGTGCAGGGATAGATGACCTTCACTGCCGCAAGAGATGGACAGTTAGGCCTCCTTTCAGGATCGTTGGTAGGATCTGTCAGAGAAAGTATCACAAGATCTCTGGTTATGCGGACCACCTCTGCCCCAGGGATGGCATCTTCCCTTAGAGTTCCTCCCCTGCCCCTGGGGGAAACTGCCCACAGATGGATCTTGGAAGGGACCCTGGGATTTTGTGAACCACATTTTTCATCCGCCTCGTTGAGTCTTAGAAAAGGTCTGTTGAGGGGTCAAAAAACATGCGCCCACAGTAGACAGGGTTTTCCTTTCCTGCTCACACCTTGAGAGTATGTCTTTAACTTTAGTGCCAAATAAGGAACTTGCCAAAGGTACCATTGACAAAGAACACTTTGAAGTGTTCTGCAAAATCTCTCACGCATATCCAGGCATGCTTTCTAATGGAAATGCCTGAACCCACTGCCTGTGAGATTCCTTCAGCTGCATGAGATACAAGACTCATGGACAAGTTAGAAATGGATTGAAGGGTAGCCATCTGCAAGACAATAGAGCTCTCTGCCTCAGAGGATATGGTACCAGTAAGGGATATGGTAAGTTCTTTAGTGAAATCCCTCTGAAATCTAATGAAGTGTGCCAAATAATTCAGTGGCCAAAAGTCAAAGATCACAGAAGCGTAGACATGCTTCCCAAATCTGTCCAGTGCCTTAGAGTCCCTGTTAGGGGGTGGACAGAGGAAGTTTGTTTTGCTAGTTCCTTTTTTGTGGCCACCGCCATAACCATGTTATCAACTGGTACTGCCGTGCTCCAATACTGTCTACCCTTTGGTGATGCCAGGAACCTGTCTGGTCTCTTGGGGATTGGCTCAATGGTGTCAGGTTCCTTTCACGCCTGTTGAGAGACCAAATAAATGAGCTTGTCTGTGGGCAGAGTCACCCAGGAGGTAGACAAGCCAGCTCCAAAAGCCTCCACAAGTACCAACTACTCTTGGGAAGGGTTGTCAGGAGACCAACCACCCCTTTGCTGTAGGATTTCTAGGATATCTCCAAATGAGACGTCATCGGGTGATGATCTTGGGGACCCTTCCCCCTCATCAAAGTTGGTATCTTCTGTGACAGACTCTTGTGGAGAATCTAAGTGCCTCCTTTTGCACTTTTTCTTTCTGGGATCTTCTTCGGTGGGGTGTTCCAGAGAACTATCCAAAGAATTTAGTTTATCCTATTTGGTATCCTGTTGACTGACTTGGGCTGGCTGTCCCAGGGGCACAGTTGGTTGAGGCTCCAGATGCAGAGATGAAAGGGATTGGGTAGTTGGAGCCACAAAAGACATCTGAACTCTGGGAACAGAGAAATCTCATTCCACTACCTTGAATGCAGAAAGCCTCAAAGAGAGGGAAACCGATGGTTATGAAAATACATGCTTGTGGACCATAGGCTCCCTCCACCCCAAAAGCAAACTACTGGAGGAGGGAGTCACAACAGAGCAATCTAATGCTGAAACTCCAAAAGGGCAGAGATGACTCAGACAGCTTCAGAGTCTGCTGCAACACCCTGGATCCGGCACCAATGCTATTGCTTCGAGAGTCATCCAGCTTCAGGGTGCTTGGCTCCAGCCCACACAGAAAAGCCACTGGAGTCAAAGATACAATAACCTTTAGATCTGATGTGAATGACTCTGGAATCTTTGGATCCAACATCTCCACAACCAGTGGTCAGATTGGAGAAGTAGCCAGTAATGGGGTAGTACTGATTATGGTCTCCTGACCCAATGGGGTCAGAGCCGGAAGAACACCCATTTGAATCTGCATCGAGAGGAACTTCCTCATCATCCTGTCCATATCAGCTTCGGTCAGACTTCTGGAAGAACATGTAAAAGATGTTGTCAATGATGGTTTGGAATGGTGATGCTTAAGAGACTGCTCCAAGAAGGCTAAAGGTAGTCGAAAGGAGACTTGATCTGGGAACAACTATGGTGATCGGATCCTAGGAGACTTTTCAGGTCTAGACTTTGGATCCAAAGGTATAGAAATTTTGCAAGGAGGTTTGGAACCCAGATTCAAAGTTGTGATTAGTTCTGGGGAATGCTTTCTTGCATCCTTTTTATCAGATTTCATGGGGGATTGAGCCCCATATGATGATGATGAAGACTTTGAAGGGAGCAAACCTCTTAGTATTAATTTATTTTTTCTCATTCAAACTTCCAGGGTTAAAGGCTTTGCAAATATCACAGTTTGAGTTGAGATGTGCTGGGCCTAAACAATACACACATTTAGAATGTGCATCCAACAGCAGTATTTTATGGCCACAGGCTGTAATTTTTTAAAACCCAAAGGCTTCTCAGACATTTTTAAACAATATTCTAAAAGAAAGAAAGAAAAATAGATATTAAGTTAGTTTTTTTTTTAAATAACTAGAAAGGAGAAGGGGGAAATATTACCAACAATGGTAATTAAAGAAGTACTAAAAAGTACAAAGAACAGTACAAAGAACAGGGAATGGGAATTAAGACTACCCAAGTAAGGGTAAAAAGGAAGGAAGTGCTATAAAAGTATAAGTTTTACAGATAAAATAAGTTTTTAAAGATATCAAGATAGTTATAGTAAAGATTCTCACTCACAAGAAAAGAAGTCGCTATACTCGAGAGTATACAGTGATCACATCTGTATGCTAAGGTAGCAAACGAGGTCTGAGGTATGTTAGATCACTAAGGCATTATGGATAAGGGAGGAGCTTGAGAGTTTCAATGTTCCACGAGCTAGAAAAAGCAGCCAAGTTAGATTCGAGGGTCGGATCCGAACCCAACAGTTGAGAAATGAATGAAAATGACATCAGATTAGTATATTTTATTTATGGCTGAAAATACAACACTGTAAAAGGAGTGACAGTAGATTTATAAAATCTAATTGCAACTATGTATTGATGTGAAGAGCATGTTTTACTTACGTCAGCAGAAATAAAAACATGCTGTACTCTGTTCAGTACCACTGCTGTATTTTATCACAAGGCCACTAAATATGAGATGAGCATCTATTTCCAAAACACAAATGGTACAGATTTGAGTTAATTAATTGCATGTAATGTAGACAAACTGAAGTATGACTCTAAGCTCAGGTATGAATCAGACGAGTGCACAGGAATGCAATGGAATGCCTATTTATGTTTTATATGTTTTCATTCCAGTCTTTTCCAGTCATATTCCAAACCGTTTCACATTTTTCTTGAAAGTCTGTATCTGCCCTTACACTGATAATATTATTTAGTACAGAAACCAGTATTTTCCCATTTTTTTTTTCTTTTTACCCAACTTCCTGTTAGTCCTTGAGATTCTTCATGGCATAACAAGCTTGTAGCAATTTAACACTTTAATAACATCAGGGTCATCACAGCTAAAACATTTTGTGGGGAAAATTTTGAATAATAGAACAGCAGATGTAGCAGGTATCAAGGTCAAGTTGGTAAAAGTTCTTTCAGTACACTATTCAGATACCAGGACATTAAGCATTTCAAGAACCAGAATCCAAACCTTTTGCAATACAGCCTTCAAGCAGCAAAATGTCAGACATTAAAAGATAAGTGCAGAAGCATTCTTGCAATGCATTGTTTAAAATAAAACGTCAGGAACAATTTTCCAGTCTTCAATTATCAGAACATTTAACAGCATTAAATTCAGTACAGCTTAGGCTTCCTATAAAGTAGGTCTGAAGAAGGTGAGACACCTCTCGGTTTATATAATGAGTGGTTGTTGTTGTCTTTCGGCTTTTCCCAGTTAGGGGTCGCCACAGCGGAACTCCAGTCCGATAATGATTGGCAGTAGATTTTCACGAACGTTGTGGTGCCAGCTCGACATTCAACCTTCAACGAAGGCACGCCCATTTATGCATGTCTTTTGAACGCCCACCCAATCGTGGGGAGGACATAATGAGTGGTACTGAGTGATAAAGAACAGTAATCAGTTCAGCTGAGTTTTCTTACGTTCAGTTGCTTCATTCAAATGCAATGCATATTATCAATTTGTCTATATTACAAAGTATATCTCAAAAATACTTAAAAGCACAAATGCATTTTTTGCAGGGGGGTGTGACTCCACACCCCAGGTGAGAATCCTGGTGGTCCCCACACCCTAAATTACATATACCAACTCCATGTAGGGAAAAGTGAAAAAAAGACAATCCACCATTGACTTGCTCAGTCTAAAAGAATACAGTTTGATAAACCACGATTAAAAGAAATGAAACTAAACCCCCTCATACAAACTAAATGCATTGCAGTGTGGGAATATTGTGCAACTATATTTATTCACATTTCTTTAATCATAGTTTTTGTTAATATAATGCAACTTTCTTTACTATTTAATATTTATTTTTGTTTTGGTAGTTGCTTTTCAAGTGCCTTTTTTATAGGTTGTTCTAGGAGCTCCTCCC
Source organism: Protopterus annectens (assembly GCF_019279795.1). Classification (NCBI taxonomy): domain Eukaryota; kingdom Metazoa; phylum Chordata; order Ceratodontiformes; family Protopteridae; genus Protopterus; species Protopterus annectens. The sequence goes on along the minus strand of NC_056739.1, from coordinate 1,739,576,266 downwards.
TTTGTTGAACTATACTTGGCCTAGACTTACACTGCAGTACCTAAATAATTATCTTCAATTTTGTTTTTAAACAAACTTTTCGTACTTGTTTTAATACTACTGTAATACACAGAGAGTCGTGATTCCTCTCAAAAATCAAGAAAAATAGTGTTATAGTGAAGTTAATAAGCAAGAACCTAGCCATAGCAAGCTTTGCTACAGCAAGATTCTTGTGTCTGAACTTATTGTTATAATTCATTGAAGTTGTAATCACCACATAATTGCATGGAGGCCATCTAATAGCATTAAAGTTGTGACTCTCTTCCAACTGCCAAAGAAATGAAAGCCAGAAGTGGAGTCACCCATCTTATGAAGTGTTCCTGTTATACAGGTGTGCCCCTGATTTTGATTCTGATTTTTCACTGCAGCCCTCCTTAACATTTCAGTTTGTGACATAACCGTGATGTTTATGGTAAGCAAGTTTTACTGGGCATTGCAATTAAAGATTTCTTACTCTTCAAAAAATGCACATTAAGGCAGATCCTATTATCGTATCTGTGTTCTTACTGCGTAGTATCAGTATTTAAAGTGCCTGCCTGTCATTTATGGCTTTTGTCCCTAATTATGTTTAGCTTTTGTTCTTGACTTCTAAATTAGCAGGTTGAGAGCTACATAAATCTTTAAAGGGCGTAAACACTTCTGCAACACCTTTTTTTTAAGCAGCAATATTTTGGGCAGGTTAAACTCCCAGTCTGTTACAAAGCATTACAATTGGGTTTCCAATTACAACTTTAGTGTTAAGAGTTCTGGAAAAGAATTCATATTTTTTTCCATCAAGGTGAATTTTTAAAATCCATTTCACAAACAGCTTCGTTATGATCAGAAATTTCCTCGTAATTGTACAATGTCTCTGATTTCTGTTATATCTGTTTTCAAAGGAGGATGTCTGTAGTCTGCTACATCTCACTTGCAGATAACATTTCTACTTCACTAAAAATTATGTACTCCAAATATGTTCTGAAACAGGGAGGTTTCTCTTTCTTGTAAGCATATATTTTATGAAGGCATCCTTTTATATGCTAAAAAATTAAAATTAATTTTAAATAATATTTTGCATCTTAGGTGTTTCATTCATTTTGTGGACATGTAAAATGCCAGGATTTTCTTTCACTTTGTTCAGTAGTTGCAGTAGGTATTTTTAAGTCAAATGTCAAAATTCTTGAAAACTTTCTTTACAATACTCATTTTGTTTCCTTACGTTGAATTGGGGAACATAAATGATCTCTGTATCATGTGTGTAGCCAGAGTTTTTGGAATTGTATGCCAAATGCCATAACATTGCCAACCCCCCCACACCCCAGACATTTCATGATTCTGGGTAAGATAAATTTTACTGTTGGAAAAAAATGTAATGACAGGCTTAAAAAATAAAAATGTACTCAACCATAGTTACAAAAAAGTAATCTAACAATTATTTAAACATAAATCATGGTAAATATGCCTCTTAAAAATTCTAGCATATATCAACCATTATACATACTCTTTAAAAATTCTAACAAATCTCACTGCAAAAAGAAAAAAGTATATCAAATTATATCATGGAGTTCATGGCATATGCCTAGCTACACCTGGACTCCCTTTTTTCCCAGATGAGAGTTTCACATACTTATTATTTAAATAGACAGTGACCATTATTTGGCTTTCTGTAGCCTGAGATTTACTTTTGTGGGTGAATATTTACCTCCAAAGTCTGTTTGTTGGACTGAGTGATTCGCCATTTTCATGATATGAAGTGCCACTGTGCTAGATAAGCTGTCAGCACTGGAAAATCTTTGCAGTTTTAAGTTACACATTTATCCAGTTAATACAGTTTATTTTAATATTTTTATTTACTTAATTTTTATTTCACTACAGGTTTTAACAGGTTTAATTTCCTTAATGTTTATTAGATTTAATCATGTAATTAATTGGATATGTTTGTTTAAAAGAAAATCAAGATCAAGTATGATGGGATGAAGTCTCTTCTACTTCACTGTCACATAAACTGAGCCCATTTCCAAAAGGCTTGCTGTCAGTGTAAGTGACTTACTCTGGTGTATTATACCAGAGTAAAGTCACTTACATTAAGAACAAGTCTTTTGGAATCTGACCCCTGGTGTAAATAATCCTTTAATGATATAGGCCTTACACCAAAGTAAATCACTTACACTGTCAGCAACTTGTATGGAATCTGGCCCATGTATCTGGTTTTAAGTTATAAAAATGTTTCTTTTAGTGACAGTATGTACCAGCAGTGTTTTTGTGGACTCCTTGAGCAGGACTTTACTAATCAAATATGAAAGATGCCTCTTCCTGGCATCTTATCCCCTCTATTCAACCTCTGGAAGGCTTCCAGCAGTCAGTAGTCAGTTTCTTCACATCCAGGGCATTGCAGAGTTACTGCATTCCAGTCTCAAAAGCACCATCCTGGGGCTGTTTGATCGGAAGCATCATCTCTGTTATGGGGAGAACGGCTCATCTTGAAGTTTTCACCACATTCACTTTGGATCTGAGTTAGTTTGAAAATGCAGAAAGAGTCTTTGAAGGTGACTCTTGGAGCATCTCTTTGACATATGTAGATTGGTACCTTCTGGAAGCTGTTTTAGCAGACCTTATTAAACCTGACAGGTTCCTCAGTGCTTCAGCTCTGCACTTGTACCCTGACAAGAGTAGTGATTGCTAGGTTGGAGTTTCAGTTTTTCTTTGGTGAATCCTACCAGATCTGTGTAAATTGCTAACCAGAAATAATTTCTTGTCTGGGGCAATGGCAAGGGCGTTCATCCTTCCCGTCCTGCCTTTTAAGATTGTGTCCTTAATTTGTCTACTTCAAACCTGCAATATCTTTCAGAAAAAAATGAATATATGCAATTTCAGCTTTTCATGATCCTAGTGTAATGCTGTCCACTGTTATAGTTCCCATGTGCTGAGACATTTCAGTGACATGTCCTTCATCAGAAGCCCCTGTATGTAACCTCTCCACACCCTAGGATCTTGGTTTAGTCCTAGAGAGGCTGTTTGTCCATTTGATCCACTTTCTTCTTGCTTCTTGAAATATGTTTCCTTGACAACTCTTTTCCTGGTATGTGTGACCTCTGCCTGGTAGATTGCTAAACTTCAGGCCTTGTGATAAAAGGATCCCTGTTTGATATTTCCTAATGTTTGGATTTCTTTCCACACCAGTCCTCATTTTTCTTTCTAAAATTTAGTCTTAACCAGCCTCTATAGTTTTCAATATATTTCTTGGACCATTACCAGTGAACTTCTTCTATGTAAACTAAATATTAAAAGTTTTAATATGTTATGTACTAAGAACCTTTTTGTACTACTGAGCAATGTTTTTTTTCCTTTACTTCTGGTTAGGAGCACAAACATCCAATAAGTCTGTTCTGACCTAGTTGAATTTCTGTTTTACTTTGTTCTCACCATATGGGAGAATTTCTGCCAGACTCTCTAAATATAATTGATTAGGGTTATGGATGACTGCACTACCTGTTTTATGGATGTGAAAAGTAGAAATGTACTAGTGATTGCTGATTCCTTAGTTAGGTACATCGATTCTACACTCGTAAGACTGAGCAAAAGCAAGGTGATGGTGAGCTGTCTTTCAGGAGTCAAGATAGCTGACATTTTGAGGGCCTTAATGACCTTTAAACCAGACAAATATTATTGCAACATGGTGGTGGTCCATGTTAGGGTAAATGACCTGATGCACAGAATCCAGAGGGATGTGCAAGGACATGACAGAGCTCTCCCATTCATATCACAAATGCAGGAATGAACCTGCGATTGAGTGGAATCCTTCCATCATTACAAATTATGCCAAATTATAATGAAAAGATAGTTGGCTTTAATAATTGGATAAATGGCTGTTGTTATTCAAGGGAGATCCAGTGTGTGTCAGCATGGGATGGGATACTTGGCAGCACTGCTTGCTTCACCAAGGACAGATTGCACCTTTTATTACAAAGGCTTCTGCATACTGGCAAAAGCTTTTGCTGCCCTGACTGTTTTTATTTTTAGGTAGGGTCCAGCTAGTGGAACTTCAACCTAAGTACAAAAAAACAGCCAACTGCTAGACCACATTAAGGTGGCTTTACTCAGTACTCAAAGCCTAAACAACAAATTGCTGGACCTAGAAGCCCTAGTACATTTGAAGCTCATCCATGTGTATATTGTCACAGAAATTTCTAAGTGCTCAGAAAGCACTCCCTCCTGGGTTTTGGGCTTACCATTTATTTAGACCTGATGGAAACTGTGGTGACATATCATTATATGTTAGTAACCAGATTACCTTGAGACAGATACCTAGAGACCCACAAGCAGAATGTGCAGAGATTCAAATCACACTAAACAGGATCAATTATCAGATCATTGTGTGATACAGGAACCCTCTCTTTGTCCCCTGAAAACCATGTAAGATTTAAGCAAGTGTCCTCTCCATCAAAATCTTCAAATCTACAGATGCAAACATTATAGAATTCAAGGACTTCTAATGTGCAATTCTCCAAAACCTCTATGATGTGGTCCCCAAATCTGAGTATAGCAGTATAACCCAGAATATTAATGCTGCAAAGAAATATGCTGACAAATTTTAATTGCATCTGGACGAATGTGTTAACATGGCAATCAAAACAAAATGGAAAGTTTAAAAGCAAACCAGTATGGTGGTACTCAAGCATTAACAAACCATACAGTAAAAGAAAGAAACTCCTAAATTTATATAACTTAACCAAAGACCCTCAAATCGAGAAAAATATCAGACAGTTAGATAGGAAACTAAAAAATAGCACCATGAAAGCAAAGGTGTCCCATAATTAAAGGCCACCAGTGGATGTTAAAGATGAGTATAAATCTTTCTTTAGTTAACTCAGATACATTAGATAATGACAACATACTGTCAACTAAATTTAGTGCTAACTTAACCCCAGAGTAAGCTTTTCCAAGCCTGCTTATCCCAGAGAAACATCAACCATCAAAAATCACCAATGAATATGTACAAAATGTTCTCGCCAAAACAAAAAAAAACATCATCTATGAGGCCTGATAACAAACACAAATGGGACTAAACAAGCACTGGCAGACACGCTCCTTAATGTCTTTAACGTGATCTTAGCAAATAGTTTTGTCCCACAGGTGTGGCACACATCTTTTGTGATGTTACTTCATAAGGGTGACCCACCACTGACCTTGGAAATTATAGACCCATCAGTCTGATGAACCTTATATGCAAAGCCATGGAATGTATCATAACTGACCTGATAAATAGTTATATCAAAAGTCTCATCAGACTTGATCCCCAACAGTTTGGCTTTGTAAAGGGCAGGTACTGTCCGATGAATCTAGTCAACTTCTTTGAGAATGTGACTCACTTTTCAATATGTGGATTGTGTGCTAACTGTCCATGTAACATACCTTGACCTTGATATAGAATACAAACATAATAAATAAACTAAATGAACTCCAAAATTATGTGTATTTAGTTAGATGGATAGCAAACTGGCTTAGAGACAGAACAAATATGATTAGGGTAGGTGGTGCATCCTCCAAGAACATGAAGGTGCTCAATGGAGTTTGTCATGGATCTGCGCAGGTACCTCTGCTATTCATTATCTACCTCTTGGATCTTCATATAACAAGTAAGGATCTATGGTTTGCAACATATGTGGATGACTACAAGCTATGAGTTATCACCAAGTCCCCCTTTAACAAGCACCCTGACCGGATTTTACATTCAACAATAACTGGTGTATGAAAAATATCATCTGTAACTTTCATGTGGGAGAAGATCATACTCCAGTTGTTTTGCTGAAATTTTTGAAAGCCTTCTTAACTGGAACTTTTTTCCATTGTCTTCCTCTGAGGTAATATATCACACACCAGTGTGTCATCAGTCAAGCCCCTAAGGCATAACACAAAAAGAAACATCTTAGTCATAGACAATTCAGTTGTGAGACACACAGATGTCCCTCTCACCAGGTTGAATAAGGAAAAGGTCACGGTCAGCTAGCTGTCTGTCAGGTTCCAAAATCCACCACATCACACACGCACTCAAGTCTCTCAACTACAGTTACTGTTCTGACTCCGTCATAGTCCATGTTGGTGTGAATGACTTGAGATGTACCTCACTGGACTATATGAAGAGAGAGATGACTGAGCTCTCAGATTATGTGCCTCAGGCAGGTATATCCCTAGCCTTAAGCAGCATTTTACCTTCACCTAGGATGATACCTCAGTACAAACAAAAAATGATTGACTTCAACAATTGGCTTAGTTTCTGGTGTCATTTAAAGGGGATCCAGTATCTGTCAGCCTGAGATGAAATGGTCGACAGACCTCGATGCTTTGACAGACATGGTCTTCATCTGTCACCCCTGGGTTTTGGTTACTGGCTAAGGCTGTTGCCATCCCCATATTGCCTTTTTAGGCAATGTGAAAAGAACAAAATTTCCGACGTAAAAATACCCTCTAAAAACAACCGCAAGGTTATGCTGCTAAACGCTAGGAGTCTAAACCAGAAACTGCACTCACTGGAAGCAGTCCTCACCCTGGAAGATGCTGACATTTGTCCAGTCACTGAGACGTGGGTTAAGGCTGCAGAGAGCACCCCAGCTGAACAGGTTACATTTCCTTCCACATGTTCAGACCACAAACTGAAGGTGTGAGAACTAAAGGAGGTGGTGTATCAACATTCATTAAAGATAAATACACCTCTAGATTGGTTAAACAGCACGATTCCCTTGAATAACTTCAGGTGCAGTTGACTGTAGGTAAGACCCCTCTTCAGGTCATTGCCAGCTATGGGACTCCCTCTATAAATCAGGGCATCCACTCAGCCTACTTGGATCTACTTGAGTCAATCAAGATACAAACACCCTGATTTTGGGTGACTTTATCTGTCCATAGACTGAGTAAATTATACGTGTTCTAACTCGCTTGCCCAAAGGTTCGTGTACTTGATTAACTCCAATGCCCTGGATCACCTGGTTGACACACCCACAAGGGGCTCACACATCCTGGACATGGTGCTCAGCAACATGGGGGACCACTGCACTACCCCCAGTGTCTGGCCATCCCTGGTGAGATCTGTCCACAAATCAATCTCTCTAGAAGTAGTATAACACAAGATTCTCCTTAGCAACAACTAGACTAAAAAACTTCTCCAAGGCCAATTACAACCTTACATGATGGCATAAATAGCCTCATAGCCCCTCCCCCCATTGATGGAACAGACACCTATGCTGAGTTGTACACCAGTGCCTTATACAAGCACCCCTACAATTGTATTGACTCTGCCATACCTGATAGACCCAAAGAAAGATCTTCAAGGAAAAACAAACCTGCCTGCTGGACAACTGCCATTAATAGGCTATACAGTAGGAGAAAGAAATTGCTGTCTAAGAGTAGGAAGGAACAGTCTCAAAAAACTGGAAGCATTCCCTTCTCAACTTAAACAAGCTAATAAGACTCCTAGTAGAGTCCTCCAAAGCTAACTATGAATCCAAATTAGCTTCTGTAACTAAGGATAATCACAAGGCGTTCTTTAGTTACATCCATAACCTCAAAGGTAAGGCCCAGATTTGAGCTGAACTCGTAGTTAATGGTACTACATATATAGACCCCATGGATATAGGAAACCTGCTGGCTGACAGGTTCAATGAAAACTTCACTTCCCTGTCCCCACCACATATACTCCAAAGCATCCCTAACACCTATCCCCCACCTAGTATTTTTAAGGAGCAGGTCTTAAATGCCCTCTCCAAGGCCAAAAACGCAGCCTGTATGGGACCAGACAATATCCCAGGCTATGTTCTACAGGGGTTAAAACAGGAATTACCATCACCATTGAGCATGCTTTTCAGTCACAGCTTAAACACTGGCTTCATCCCATCAGAATGGAAAACAGATACCGCCATCCCTTTGCACAAAGGGGGTGCATCCATGGACCCTGGGAACTGTAGACCAATTAGCCTGACCAGCCTTATCTGCAAGACCATGGATCAAATCATCATGGACCTTATTAACAAAGATATAGGAAGTCTCCAAACTCTCGAGCCCACCCAGTTTGGCTTTGTCAAGGGGAGATTATGCCTGTTAAACTTGGTGTATTTCTTCGAGACAATCATCAAAGCCATAGATGAGGGCAGATCTATGCATACAGCCTACCTAGACTTAGCCAAAGCCTTTGACACAATCCCCCACTCAGGCATTATTGATAAACTCACCCCAGAAAAGCTTACTCTGGGGTTAAGTTAGCACTAAATTTAGTTGACAGGTAGGTTGCAAACTGGCTCACTGATAAAACTCATATGGTGAAAATAGGGGATTGCACCTCCTCCAGCAGACCCGTAACCAGTGGTGTTCACCAGAAATCGGTTCTGGGACTGCTACTGTTTGGAATCTACTTTTCTGAAGTGCAGACTAAAACTAAAGGACTGCAGCTGACAAAGTTTGCTGATGACTACAAACTGGGGGAGATCATCAAAACACCTACAATGTCGACATCCTGCAAGAAGGTCTTATGCAGACTAATGACTGGTGCCAAAGTTATGGTCTTAAACTTAATGCAAAACACATGCATTGTCATCCTCTTCGGCAAGGGTGATTTTCCTGCAAACTACCATATCAATAGCAATGTCGTAAGCACACGGTCAATGATGAGTGATCTGGGTACACAGGTGGACAGCAACCTTAACTTTGATCACCATGTCTCCATGGTGGTAAGGGCATTTTATATTGCTCATCTCATCTTATAAGTAAGGGCATTGCTGTCATAAAAAGAGGTTATAGCCCCTTGTACTCTTTCCTCATCAGGCCAGTAATAGAGTACAATGCTCCCGTTGGTATGTTCCTTTCCAAACACCTGCAGCAGTTGGAGAGAGACAACAAGGGTTCCTTACAAAAAAATTCAGGGGGATCTGTTTTATGTGGACAGACTGAAATCATTGTCACTTTACTCTCTGTTGTACAGACTGCTCAGAGGCAACCTGTGCCTTGCATATAGAGCAATCTCTGACACAGCTTCAATGGAAATGCTGCACATTTGCAAGTCAAATGGCACACGGGTCACTCGCTCAAAGGACCTTAACCTGGCATGTGACATTAATAGAACTTGCTGGATAGACAGATTTGTCTAACAGAGTTTGCCCCACCTTTGGAACAAGCTTCCTATTCATGTTAAACAAAGCCCCTCATTGGCCCTATTTGAGTAATTTGGACAGTTGGATGGGTAACCAGAAATTCACCCTGAGGGTTTCACCTGTGTCCCTCTTGGACAGGGACAATAGGTGCTGATTTTACCATCTGGTTCAACCAGACACGCTTGGCAACACAGGCTGAACTTGGCTAGGCTTGTAAGGGCCCTGGGACTGATAGCCAAGTAACCTCCTTTGATGCTATGATCCTATAAGGCACTCTTTTCCACCTTGGGATATCACCTTCTTAGTCCAAGCCTTAACCCCTCTACTGGACATTCTGCTGCAGCGGAGCTGAAGTGCTTTTTTTGGAAGATATTTTTCTGGTTGAAGTCACTTTCACTTGAAGGATTTCAGAGCTGTATGCTCTTTCTTGCAAGCCTCCTTATTTGATCATTCTTAAAGATAGAGTGTCTTTTAGAACTAACCCTACCTTATTTCCTTCCCAAGGTAGCTTCAGATTTTATGTTGAATCAGACCATTAACTTGCCAGCATTCTTTCCTAATTTTTCCAGTAAACGAGAATATACCTTGCATTTGCTGGATGTTCATTTAGGAAAACAGGCCAACTGCTTATCTCCTTCTCTCCTTCTCTCCTGTCAAGTTGGGAATTGGTGTTTCTAGAGTGTTTCTAAAGTCAGCCTTTCTAGGTGGCTATCTGATGCATCACTTTTACAAAACTGAACAGTTGTCCTTTCTTTATAACCCTAAACATCATTCTACTACAGCAGCTGCAACTTGCACAGTTTTCTTTTCCAGAGTGTCTGCTGATATTGGTGCTGCAACCACTTTGTCCACTGTACATACATTCATATCCCATTACAAATTGGATTTCTAGTCCAGATCCAGGGCTTCATTTGGTTCTGTCATCCTCCAAAATATCCTTCTATGAGACCTCACAAGGTTTTTGGTAGCTGGGGACTCTGTCCCATTAGTTCAGTATAGGCAGAAGAGACAACATGGGATACGAAAGTTATGTATTTAACATAATGCTAGACACATGTTGTCTTCTTCTGTCTGCCTCAGCTGTCCCTCCCTCCTTCCTCTGCCAGATTGTCACTGCTCTTGGGCATTTGATTGATTGCACTGGACCTTCTCAGAGCCTTGCCTATACTCATGTCTGTATTACTGTTAGGGAATCTTCCTGTGCTAGGCAGGCAAACTCTATCTGAGGTACTGTGTTGACAGAGAGGAATTATGAGTAGGGGAGGAGACTGAACCTTGGATCTAATTGTCTAAAAGTTGCTGGCATCAAATTCATTCACATCTGATAACCCATTGAAATATATTGTTTGGGTCTGATGATATAAAACAGTTTTGTATGACCATTATTGGAGCTTTCCCAACATGGCTTTATAAAAAATAAGTCTACTTTTACTTTTTGGGGGAAATTTTTAACCCTATCAGTATGGCTGTGAATTTTGAAATTGGGATTGTGGTGGTTTACTTGGATCTATCCGAGGCATCTTAATGCCTACTTTATCCTTTGTACAATAGTTATCAGAGTCAGAATTAATAACTAATAGTCTGAATGTGAGGCTGTCCAGGTTAGATTCCATAGAGATCAGTCTTGGGTCCTATCCTATTTAACTTTTTTTTTTCGTACAACTCCCGATATCGAATTCCTTTTGAGTTGCTAAATATGCTGATGATATAAAATTGGAGCATTCATGACTATCCATGATGACATCATAATTTTAATAACTCATTGGAAAAAAGATTTAATTGGTTACTAAAGTATGGGATAGACATTCATAAAGACAGATGTGTTATCCTGTGTTTTGGCAAATCATCCCCATGGACTGCAGCTTGTCAGGTTTCTTACTGATTTAAATATACTGGACAGATGTAAAGACCTGAGAATCACTGTATGTCTTCTTCTTCTTCTTTCGGCTTTTCCCGGTTAGGGGTCGCCACAGCGGATCATCTGTCCGCTCATGATTGGCAGAGGAGTTTTACAGTGTCGAGTTGCCAGCCCGGCACCCAACCTTCCACAGAAGGCACACACATGCACACACTCACACCTAGGGCCAATTTAGAGTGTCCAATCCACTTATTGCATGTCTTTGGGATGTGGGAGGAAACCGGAGCACCCGGAGAAAACCCACGCGACCACAGGGAGGACATGCAGACTCTGCACAGAAGGCACCCCAGCCGAGAATCGAACCGGTGAGGCAACACTAACCACTGCACCACCGTGGCTGCCCTGAGAATCACTGTATGTAATACTTTAAAATTTAGAACTCACACGGTGATTACTAAACTGATAACCAGGTCCAATGTTAGCATTTTGGAGGCCACCAGCAAGTGTCAAGTTGGGGGCCCCTGTACACTTCCAGTCTAAGAATCACCCTTTCACTGCCACCCCTCCTAAGCAATATTTTAGTTCCTGCTACAGAGTTTTATAGGTAGTACACACAGATATACTGTCGCTACAGTGCTTTCTCAGTTTGACAAGTCTGTGTAAAACCCTATGCTGGCCCATTTCACAGATAGGCATTGACAGTAACTGACATTTATTTGCAGTGATACATTACGGTAACTATACACATGGCTAGCCTTGTGCTTAGAGTGCCATAGGCAGAGTTCCATGCCGCATCCCAACTGCCTACTGTTTTATCCCCTCCATACACACACACACACACACACACACCCACCCACTCTCCAGTGTTCCCTCATATGTTCCCCCATCGGTGGTTCCCCACATCATGCACACTACTGTTTTCTTCCATTTCTCATATTTTAACTTGCTCTTCAACATTATCAAGAAGCTATGGCTTTCTATATGCTCTGAAGTGCATTTTAAAGTTTTTTTTTTTTTTTTTTTACAACCTTTTCTTCCAGTGTTGGCTTGAATGAAAATTATGATTAAGGAAAGAAATTCAGCGTTGCTCTTCAGTTTTACTTTCCTTGCATCTTTACCTGGCCAGGACAGCACAATAATAACAGTATAGAAAATAACTCGGTTAAGTGGGTAGATGTGCCTGGGAGGGCCACCAGTGACCTAAAAGCCGTAGTTATAGATACTCTGAGGAACATTTTAGAGCATTTTCCTAACCTTTAGATCCAGTAATATTCTGAAAACAATCATGAGTAAGAAAATAATTTCAGTCTAATTTTATTTTCAAAACCAATACTTGTGTCAAGTATTGAACCAAGAACCTCACACAAATCAAAACACTCATGGAAACAGTCAACACAGTACTCCACCACACAAATACAGAACAAAATATAAAAGTAATTTCACAGGATTAGGCACTTTTGTATTCTAGGTATAAATATTTCATCAGAATTCTACTTCTGATGAAGTCTGTATACCTAGAAGATGAAAGCACTTAATCCTGTTAAATTACTTTTATATTTTGTTCAGTATTTGTGTTGTGGAGTATTGTGTTAATTGCTCCCCAAGCATTTTTGATTTGCGTAATTTTTATTTTTTTTCCAAAGATGCAAGTTGTGCCTAAGGCTAAATGTTTAAAGCTGACAAAATACTAGCTCATAATAAACTAACAAGACAAACTAACAATACAAAAGTGGAGGCTGGAATGGTGTGGTCATTACTTTTTTAATTTTCTTCATAATGACTATACATCCTCTCTTAGAATACCCCCCCCCCCCCCAAGAAAAAGACAGTCACTATCTGTGCATCCCTCTGGTGTTAGACTGGGATGAAAGCAAAAGTTTAAATTACCGCATTCATGTATTTCAAGTGACTGTTAGCATACATACGCATAGCATGCCCCTGTACTCACCTCTATGCCTAAAGGCAGCCCTCTGTATTCGTACCTAATGTTTAATTGTAATAAAAATGAAAAAATAATATTCACAGAAATGTATTCCAACTTATTGCTCCTAGATAATACACTTTACCATGCACAACCTATAGTAACCTTCTTTGCACACCTCTGATATCTATGAGGAAAGCATAAAAACAGTGATTATACTTAACCCCAACACAAACTCTAATCAAGTTCTGTGCACATTTTTGAGGTTTCATTATGAAGAAAATTAAAAAAGTAATGACCACACCATTCCAGCCTCCACACATAAGCTACAGCAACTGTCTGTGCACACCTCTGAGCAGGGCTAGTTTAGTAAAGGGTCAGCTTGATGACAGAGGCCACCACTAAGTCCATGTCAAAATCCATTTATACAATCTGGGATGTAAGGCTGCCAGACCCCTAGAAGTTCTGAAGGTCTGAGTGTTCTGTGATGTATTCTATGCCATATTTTTAAAATATAATTACTTGTCAACTGCATTTTTACTGCTATCCAGAAGAGTTATGCATGTACCTAGAATTACTACGTGTGCACATACAAAAATCAGTGATACTTTCCACACACACACACACGCGCGCACATACATTCTCACCATCAGGGAAATTGGAGGAATACCAGTTTACCTACTGTATATCTTTAAGGTGCTGGAGGAAACTGTAGTGCACGGACCGACACACAAGAGCCAGGGCGGACATGCAGACTCCACATAGAAAAAGCCACAATCATGACCTCAAACAGACAAAAGCATGTGAAATGACAGCACTACTCACTGTACCACTGTGGCAATGAGCAGCTGCCTTCACACACATCCTCTTCTTGCCAAACCACTGTTTATCATCATCTATCATGTGTAAAGTCTTTGTTTATAATGGTAAGTGGAAGAAGTTATGGCCAACTTTTTACTCATAACTATACTGCAAACCCCCCCCCGCACACACAGACTCATATACACACAGAAGTATAATGGTAGTGGCAATGATGTTTGTGATAGAAAGTAAAAGAAACTGTAGCCAGATTGTTACTCTTACACTGAAGCCCCCCCCCCACACACACACACACAAGCATGCCATTGCAATACTAGTTTTACACTAATTTCAGCTTGTGTAACACTAATACTGCCACACCAGATCAGTCATTATTGTTTAGCAGTTGTCAGGAGTAATACACATCTGTCACTGTCCATGATTTTGCCTAATATTTTTTCCCCTGGCCATCATAAAAGAAACTGATTTGCTGGTAAATCATTCAGGATTACAGACAGTGAATAATACCAGACCTTACGGTTTCATACTTCTCACTATCCAGAAATGCATGTTGATGGAAAACATGAAATTCCATTAACTTTTTAAGTGAGTTAGTACATTCACTACTGCAGTATTCCTTACAAATGGGGATTCCCTGTTGTGAAGCCCACTGACCGGTCAGTTTACCAAAGTCTACCATTGCTTTAAGGTATGCTGAACGTCACCTACATACTCCTTGTGTAGGGTAGGGCATAAAAGTGACGTTCAGGCGTACCATCCTCAGAACTTCTTTGCCGCCAGTTCAAACGCTGTTTTAACCATTGGTCTGTTACCTCAGTCTGTTTTTTTTTTTTGTTTTTTTTTACCGTTTTTCTGTTTGTTGGCATTCATGTGCTTATTCCTGGTTGCTGGAGTCCTCACAGTTTGCAGATAAGTATGGGTTTTTGGTTACTTTTTCTGTTTGTTTTGTGCTGTTTGGGGTTAATGTCATTCAAGAAGGGTAAATGTCAGTATGGGAGACTGATTCCCCATAAAGACCACCATGATAAGTGTCTTTTTTGGCTAGGTGCTGCTCACGACCATACGTCCTGTTCAATTTGTCAGGTGTTTGTCCACAAAACTCTTCATAGTAGGCTTTCTTCCCTTTCATTGTATCTTGAGAACCAGCGTCTTAAGCTTATTGCTGCAGATACTATGGATGAACTTCCTGCCTCAAGGATCAGCTGTCAGGGAAGAAGAAGGTGCATAAGGTAAGACCAGAATCTTCTGCTCTCCGGCCTCTGCTGGGAGTTTTTCCCAAGGTTATTACGAACCCGGAGGCTCACCCGGTTGTTTTGTCAGATTCTTCAACCGTGTCTGGCTTGGAGGCCAGTGAGGATCTGGAGGGCAGCAGGTCGAAGAAGCTATGCAGGTGTCCATTTTGGGAATTCAGAGGGAACCACGGTTCACTGTTGGGTCTAGATGGGTACCACTGTTTCTCTTTAGGGAAGAGGTTCCTACTACTGTTGTGGAATGCTGTCCTGAATCTGAGCCTTCTCAGGTTTCTAGGACTAATGTCCCCTTAAAAAAGAAACAGAAAACTAATCAGGTTTCTTCTGCTCCTAGGGATCCGCAAAGTGAGAGGCAGGCCTTTACTCAGGGGTTATTTAATGGTTTACTGTCATTGAGGCTTCCTCAAGGCATTTCAGTTCCTGCTCCTCCTTGGTCTTCTTCTTCCCCTAAAAGTCCCAAAGAATTGAATTCTTTGGAGGTGTATTCTGATGATAGCCCCTTGTTTAGTCTACCCAGATTCCTTCTTTTTTAGACTACAGGACTGAGGAGGAGGATTTTCATACTCTAGATAATCTTTTTGAGGAAATTTCTTTTGGGGACACAATCTCTAGGATGATGAAATTTTTTAAGTGGGATTGTGTCCAGGGTTTGGATATCCATATGAGGTACTATGAGTTACTGCAGATGGAATCTCCTAAACCTGTTGCCATTCCTCCTGTCTTGCCTGCTTTATTGGATGTTTTCTGCAATGCCTCTAAAGCACCAGATTCTCTACCCCCTGCTCCCAAGAAGTCTGATAGGTTTTATAGGGTGCCTGAGGATTGTTCCTTTTTGTTTAAATGTCCTGCTGCTGACCCCTTTATGGTGTCTGTAGCCTCTGATAAGCTGTCTCAATTGCTTCCTTCATCTAACTTACTAACTTCTGACAAAGACATTGGAACCATGGATAGGCTGGGTAAGAAGGTTTATTCTTCAGCTACCCTAGATTTTAGGGCTATTAATTATCAGACCAATATCTGTAGGTGTGTCTTGGCTCTTCTTTCTCAGGCTTGTCAGCTTCTTTCTGCTCTTCCAGAGAGTAAATCTTCTGCTCTTTCCTTGCTTGGGACTTCCTCTCAGGTAGTTCATCGTTCTGTCATATACAGCTATGGTGCAGCAGATGCCTCTTCTAAGGCTGCTGCTTTTGGTTCAGTTTCTGAGGCGATATTCTTGGCTTAGGCTTCAACCTTTGCCTAATGATATTAAGGCTAAGTTGATGGATGCTCCTCTGGATAATAATCTTTTGTTTGGTGAAGCGGCTGCTGGTTTATTTAAGTCTCTTCAGGACAAGGGGAAGGCTTTACAAGAGCTTAAGCATGTCTTTGTTTCTCCTGTGCCTAAATTTCAGTGAAACTACCCTTCTAAGCCAGCCTTTTTTCGTAGGCAATCTCGCCCTTCTTCTAAAGGTAAAAAGGATAGTAAACGGACTCCTCCTGCTAAGGCCACTCAGACTGCAGGGATTCTTAAGCCTTCCTTTCCTGACAAACCAGGTGCTCTCTGGCTGATCCACCTGTTCCCAGCCACATTCCTCTTTCGCTTCACCTTTCTCTTTTTCTTCCTGTCTGGCTCCGAATCACCCAGGATTCTTGGGTTCTGTTGATCATTCGGCAAGGGTACTTCATGATCTGGATTTCCACTGCTCCTTTTATGGACATTCCTCAGCCTCCTTGGGAACAACTTCTTTTTTTCCCAGAGGTTCTTCAAGACCTGTTGTCTCAGGATACTATTCAAGAGGTGCCTGTGTCCCAAAGGGGGAAAGGATTTTATTCAAGAATGTTTCCAGTGCCCAGAAAAGAATGTACTTGGAGACCTTTTCTAGACCTCTCCCATCTGAACACCTTTCTGAAGGTGCCTTCCTTTCAGATGTTATCCCTTCAGTTCCTTTTTCCTCTCTTGCTCCCTCAGGTCTTTCTGGTGTCTCTGGACCTCAAGGATGCTTATCTCCATATTCTGATCCATCCTCTTTTCAGGAGATTTTTGCATTTCTCTGTTGCTTCTTGGCATTTGCAGTTCTGTGCTTTGCCCTTTGGCCTTTCTACTGCACCAAGGGTATTCACCAAATGTCTCGCTCCTGTGATTGGCTTTTGCAGGCTTCAAGGGATCCAAATCTTTCCTTATTTGGACGACCTGCTGATTCAAGCATCTTCTCCAGACGTCCTTTTGCAAAATCTTCATTTTTACCATTTCTCGTCTTCAGATCCTGGGGTACACAGTAAATTTCAAAAAAGCCTTTCTTGAATTCTTCTCAGGATCATGTCTTTCTGGGTTCCAGGATTCAAACGGTGCCAATACTGGCATCCCTGCCTCCTCCAAAAGCATTAACTCTCATTTCTTATTTTCAAACTCTTCTTCTCCTGGCCTCCATTACAGCCAGGGAGTTTATGAGAGGTCTGGGGTTCATGGCTTCCACCATTCCAATGCTCCTACTGGCCAAACTCCACATGAGGAAGTTCCAATGGTTTCTGAAGTCGGTGTGGCTTCATCATGTGCATCCTCTAGACTTTCCTGTTCCTCTTCTCCTGGTTCTCAAGAAAGAAATTCTGTGATGGATTCAGCAGTTGTCTCTGAATCCAGGGTTTCCTTTTCAACCTTCTCTTCCCTCTCAGGATCTGTTTACAGACACTTCAGATGTGGGGTGGGGAGCAGTGTTTGGTTCCCTAAGGGGTTCATGGAGTGTGGTTGACTCGTCAGCGAAAGGACCACATCAACATCAAAGAGATGAGGGCTCTTATGCTGGTTGTTCAAGCCTTTCGTCCTCTCTTCTCTCTGGGACCCCTCAAGGTATTCACAGACAATACCATGTGGTTTATCAACAAATGGGGTACGGGATCTTACCATCTTTGCCAACTGGCACTTCTGGTATGGGATCCGGCTATCCAATATAAAGTGACTTCTCAGGCAGTTTATATTCTTTCAGATCAGAATGTTGTGGCAGACAGTCTGAGCAGGTCCTTCACTCAATCCCACGAATGGATGCTTCACAGGGATGTGTTTCTGGACATTGTTCACCAGTGGGAAACTCCTTAAGTAAGTCTCTTTGAATCCCATCTGAACAGACAATTTCCTCTGTTTTGTGCCAGAGTCCCAGGTCCTCTGGTATGGACGACAGACACCCTCTCATTTTCTTGGAAGGGGATGTTTCTTTATGCATTCCTTCCCCTTCCTCTCATTCCAAGAGTCCTGTTCAAGATTCAGCAGGATGCCCCCAGAATCTTGTTGGCGACAGCACTTGTTCCTTCTACTTCTCCATCTAGCCAAGGGCAATCATCACAAGTTACCTCACAGGTTGGATCTCCTCACACAAGACAAGGGGTCCCTCATCCATCCCCACCTGTCTGCTGACACTGTGGGTGATAGGGTTTTGATCCCTCATAGAGATCTTTTTTCTGAGAACATGCTGCAGGTCCTGCAGGAGACCAGGGGTCCTACTACTAGGAAATCCTACTTGTCTAAATGGAAGAAGTTTTCTATTTGGTGTCATTCTCATGACCTGGACCTACTTTCTGTGGATGTTCCTTTGGTTCTTTCTCAATTTGTGTGAGTTGCTTAATGCTGTTTTTGCCTGTTCTTCTAGTAAGGCCCACTTATCAGCTGTTTCTGCTTGTCTGCCTTTAACTCCCCCATTAGTTTCTAGATTTGAGGCTAAGCAGTTTCTTAAAGGCTTCCTTAATATTAGACTTCCCAGGAAGCCTGCTCCTTCTCCCTGGGATCTTAATTTTGTTCTGGAAAAATTGACTTGGGCTCCTTTTGAGTCTGCTGTTTCAGCTCCCTTGCAACATTGTTGTTGGAAGACCGTTCTTTTGTTAGCTCTTACTTCTGCTAGATGGGTGTCTGAGTTGCAAGCCCTTATGGCTTGTCCACCTTTTTTGATATTTCACGAAGACAGGGTGTCCTTGCATACTAATCCTTCTTTCATGCCCAAGGTGGTTAATGAGTAGTCACTTAATCAGTCTATTAATTTGCCTACTTTTTCTCCTCTCTGCAATCTGACAGTGATTGGGTGCTGCATACCTTAGATGTGCATAGACAGCTCAGATTTTCCTTTCATTCTAGATCTTTAGGTTTGGCTGTTTCCATACAAACTATTTCAACCTGGATTTCAAAGGCTGTTTCCTTTTGTTGCACTTTTCATGGTGAGAGCCTTCCTTCTACTGTAAAGGCTCATTCCACTAGAGCTGTGGCTTCTTCTGGTGATTTTTTCAAAGGCTTAGACACAAATTCTTTTCTTGAAGCTGCTACCTGGACTTCTGTGCATACCTTTACTAAACATTACCAGTTGGATGGTATCTCCAGAGCTAGAGCTGGTTTTGCTGTTGCCATTTTTCATGGCTTCTTAGAGGGGTCTGCTGCTTCCTCCTCCCAAGTTTCTTCTTCATCTTTGGCACTCTCCCATTTGTAAGGAATACTGCAGTGGTGAATGTAAGGACATAGTACAGGTGTGTAAAATCTTACCATTAATGGTAGATGTCCTTGCCTTCACCGCTGCAGTATTCACTCCCTCCCTCCATCCCCCTGGTCTTTTTTACTTCCTGGATGTGCAGGTTTTCCTTGGACTGCTGTTCCTACTGGGGCAATCCGGTCTGAGGATGGTATGCCTGAATGTCACATTTATGAACTACCCTGAGCAAGGAGTGTGTAGGTGGCATTCAGCGTACCTTAAAACAATGGTAGATTTTGATAAACTGACCAGTCGGTGGGCTTCATGACAGGGATCCCTAATTTATAAGGAATGCTGCAACAGTGAAGGCAAGGACATCTACCATTATGGTAAGATTTTACACAATTGTACTTTCTTATTAAAATCCATGGTAAGCACTGAGAAAGGTCACTCTGATCAATCTGCCAATCTCCAAGACATACGTTGAGCATGTCTATTCATTGATTACTGGCTTCATCCTAACAAGGTCATATCACTACCTTTTTAATTTCTCCAAATCTTTTGGGTTTCTAATACCATGATGGGAATGGACCCCATTCCTAAGTCAAAGTAGGATTAAAGTTCATGAAATTAGCATTGTTTCAATCTTTGATGTCAGCCAAAAGTCCTCTTTGCAGCACCCGCAATGTGCCCAATAATGACTCCCTCTGCAAGGAGTATGGGGTTAAATGGATTGGTAATGTATCTAAATACAATTGTAGATTCTTTTTTATAAGAACCGTTGCTCTTACTACTATTGGAACTGTCTGGGTATCTTTCCTCCACATTGCTCTCATTTCTGACTGCAAATCCTGATATTTTAAGACTTTGTGTCTCTCCCTATGCAAGACACTATAGTTACTGGGTGTAGCAATTTCAGTGATCAATGCTACCTTTGTCTTCTTTTCATGGACCACTATATCCAGTTTTCTAGCATTTGTCTTTTGAACTGTTGGTAATGGGTGATCCCATGTGATATAAACTTCATCATTTTCTATGATGTTTTGTGGCTCATGTTTCCAGTGCTTTTCAGCCACTTCTGTACCATAATGTTTGCACAGTCCCCAGTGCAACAATCTGCCACATTATTATGCTTTTTAGTATACAGTCCTTCTGCCATTAGTATGTAGCAACCAAAAACGAGGTGTGCAACTGTTTCCAATTTGGTTTTACAAAACCTACATTTGTCTGTTTCTCCCACATGTTCAATGGACTTTGTAAACTAGCGTGTACACAGCCCACTATCTTGGGCTGCCAATATTAACCTTTAATCTCTTGGTTTGAATTTGCTTCCCCTTAACCATTCCTGTGTTCGTTCCTGATCAACATAGGTTCGTAGGTAAGTACTAGGCTATCGACCCTAAGACTTGTAGGTCCTATACAAGCCTAGCCAAATGAGTTCCCTGGCTTTCGCCACCCAAGAAAATTATTTTCCTGTGCCCCTGTCGAGCAGAGCCACAGCAATGATTCCCAGGATGAATTTCCTATTACCCATCCAATTGTCAAGATTTCTCTTAAAGAGGGCTAATGAGGAGCTTTGCTTGACATGAATGGGCAGCCTATTCCAGAGCAGGGGAAGTCTCTCGGACAGGAATCTATTCCTTCAGCATATTCTATTTATTGTGGTAACAAGGTTTAGGTACCTGGAGCATGTGGCTCAGAGAGATTGGGATTTCTTTAAGTGTAGCATGTCCATCGAGTCTGGGTTAGACATGGCTTTGTACATTAGGCAGAGGCCACCTTGAAGTAAGTGATATGCGACAGAGTAGAGCTGGAGTTTTTTGAGACGGTCTGTGTATGGCATCTGTTTGAGGCCAGTAACTCTTAGTGAGGTGTTTCTGTGGCCTTTCCAGCTGTTGCAGATGTCTTGCGAGGTACATGTCAAACGGGGCGTTGTACTGTATGATTGGTCTAATAAGGGATGAGGAGAGATGAACGATGACCTCTCTTTTTCTGGAGAAGAACCCCTTTGTGTTGAGCTGTGCCATGTAGAAGAATTTCCTGACTACTGTGGTAACGTGATTATCAAAGGAGAGACTACTATCCACCTGTATCACAAGGTCTCTTATCACACTTTTGGTGTTTAGTAGGCTACCGCCTATGTGGTAGTTCATGGGTACGGTATTTTTCCCAGAGAGGATGACAGTGCACTTCTTGGCATTGAGCTGTAGGGCATGACTTTGACACCAAGCATCAGTATCAGTGAGGCCTTTTTGTAGAATTTCCACATCCTTAGGTAAATCGATTATGTCTCCTAGTTTGCAGTTGTCTGTGAATTTTGTTAGCCAGAGACTAACTGTATTAGCCTGAACTTCAGAGAAGTAGATACCGAACAGGAGAGGACCCAGGACCGAACTATGTGGTACTCTGCTTGTCACTGGTCTGAAGTGGGATTTGGAGTCTGCTACTTTCACTGTGTGGGTTCTCTCAGTGAGCCATTTGGCCATCCATCTTGTGACATAGGGATTTACGCCTAGTCCAGTGAGTTTAATCTATAATACCAGAATGGAGGATGGTGTTGAAAGCCTTGGCGAGTCAAGATAGGCTGTGTGCACTACCTTACCCTAATCTATGGCTCTAGTGACTGCTTCAAAGAAGTCAGTCAGATTTAGGAGGCATGATCTACCCTTTACAAACCCAAAATGAGTGGGGTCCAGAGTATGGAGGTTACCTGTGTCTTTGTTTATAAGCTCTAGGATGATGCATTCCATGGCCTTGCAGACCAGGCTCGTCAGGCTAATGGGGCGGTAGTTCCTGGGGTCTGTGGTGGCACCTCCTTTGTGGAGTGGGATAGCTGTCACTGTGTGCCACTCCTTAGGCACAAAGCCTGAAGTGAGGCTATGGTTGAACATGGTACTTAGGTGGGGGTGCCAGTTCGTTCTGTAGTTTGTGCAGAACGCAGCCTGGGATGTTGTCCGGTCCCATAGATGCTGTGTTCTTTTCTTTGGAGAGTGCAGTCTTCACCTATGTGGCTGTGATTTCAGGGGCTTTGCAATCATCTGGTATGGGGATTTTGGGGGGTGAAGTTAGCACTGAACCTGTATGCCAGGATGTTGGCAATATCAGTTGGTTCGGTAAATGTAGTGCCATTGTGCTGTAGTTCAGAGCAGATCTGAGTGTTGCCATTGAGATTCTTCACATAGCTGTAGAAGGCTTTGTGGTTGTCTTTAGAATCCAAGGTGATTTTATTTTCATAACTAGCTTTGGAAGATTTTATGAGGGAACTCAGCTTCTTGCTGAGGCTGATCAGAGAGTTCCTGCAGTCATGGGATTTTACTCTTTTCTGCAACAGTTTCTTCCTTCTGTTCATAGGTTCATATGGCAGGGGACCACCAGATTGGCTTCCTTTTTCTGGAGGATAGTGTCTTGGTTCTGTTGCGGATGGCATGGTCCATGCACTCGTTTATGTGCTTATACAGTGTATTTGTATATGATTCAGCAGTAGTGCTACTATTTTCCATGAGGTTCTACCAGAAGTTTTCTATACATGCAACTATGTTTATGCTTTTTCCACATTTCTTGCCTTCTCATCTGGTCCTTCACCTTATATTCTTTCTTTTGTTTTTTGCCATATTCAGTTGCTGCCTGATTTTTATCTACTTCTGGTTTGATTTCCATTCCTGCTTGATGCTGATATGCTTCTGCTAAATAAAGCAGAGCAGTCATCTCAGATTTATTGTCCTCATGTTTCAAAACTTTCACTACATTTTGGGTCTTGTGAGGTCAGAAGATATGTGTGGAGTCCCACAATTGCAGATCTATACATGTAATCAGTTTCAAGGAGGCCCATCCCTCCTTCAGAACAGGGAATATATAATCTTGGTATGCACTGATTTTTATAAATCATTTGGTGAGAATGAAGAATCCTTCTTGTTTTCCTATCTAATCTATCCAACACGGTGTTCTTCGTGTTTCACTGTTGCAGTCATTACATTTGGGTTATCTGCTTGCAGTAGCCCACAGTCGGCCTGATTAACAAAGTCTTGGGTTCAGCGTCAGTTGCTGTCCCTTCTTCCATGATGTCAGGTCGTCAGGGGTATAAAACATGCAGCCGACACCATTACATCAGTCTTTATTGCTGTGCAGTGCCCGAAGCAGAAGCAGTTCTCAAGTGCCAGTCGGCCAACTCCTGAAATTTTCGTTTTCGAGTTTCAGAACTGAAATCTTCAACTAAAGCTAAGTACCCCATTGGGGAAACTTTTTCTTGCTCCTTACCAATGTCAGTAAAAGTTAATAATTGCATTACTTGTGGAAAGCAAATACCTCACAAAGATTTTCATTCATACTGTATTCCTTGCCTAGGCCCTGACCATGACATACCTTGTTGTCGGTTTTGTGCTTTATTTAATCAGCGCACTATCCATTGTCTGTATATTTTTGCCGCTAAATATTTGGATTCTCGGTTTAATTATCCAAAAATGTCGTCGGTTAGCCATCCGACTACCGGGATTCCGAAAAAAATGCAAAGATAAAGACAGAGACAGGCCGCCGAGGTCCAAAACTGCCGACGATGCTTCTCCTAAGCCAGTCACCAGTTCGCCGGTACTCAGTGAGGTGCTTTTGCAGCCCCTGATACCAACTATTTCTGATTCGCAGGCCTCTACTGAGACCCATTCAGAGTCTGGTATGCCGTGAGATGCTTCAACTGTGGAACCTGTGGATGTCTCTACCTTGGATGGGTCTGGAGCCACTGTGCAGGCACCGGCTTCTGAGGGTGTATTCAGACCTACGGACTTGCATATTAAACCGACGTCTCCTCCTTCGTTTAGGTGTAAATCTCGAACCATGCCTGAGAAACTGACGCCCAGACCGCATGCTCAGGCGTCTGTGCCTAAAAAATAAATGATAAGAATGGCTGAAGATCTTATAACTCTAATCAGGGGAAGCCAACCTCCCCCTTCTAAGAGACCTAGGATTGAAGTTGTTTATGAATCTTCTGACCAGGATTCTGATTTTTCTGATTCTTCCAATGATCTGGATTTGCCCTTATCTACTTATGAGGATTCTGATGCAGAGGACTCTATTCCCTCTGCTTCCCCTCCAGAGGATTTTTCTTTTGGTGAAACCTTGCATACTCTAAGGGAGCATTTCCACTGGGAAAGCCAGGATTTTTCTGATTCAAAAAAGAGACTTAGGGATTTCTTACTCCTAGCTATTCCTCCAGTACTAGACATTGTTGATGATGCCTTTTTGGAATCTAGTTTGGCTCCTGATTCTTGCCTCCTGCTCCCAGAAAATCTGACAGATATTACAGGGTTCCTGATTCACACAAGTTCCTTTTTAAAAATCCTGTTGTGGATCCAGAGACTATTTCACAGGGATCCAAGGGCATTAAGGCTTCTACTGCTAAAAATCCTACTCCTTCTGACAGAGACTCCAGGGTGCTGGATAGATGGGGTAAGAAGGTTTACACTTCTGCAACCTTGGCCATTACGGCTTTAAACTGCCAGTTTCATATGTTAAAGTATCAACAACATGTTATTGGATTGCATAAACAGAAAATGATGTTGATTCCTGACTGTGCTGAAAATAAAGAACTACAGGATATAATGCTTTCTGCTGAACAGGTTGGAAAACATACTTTGCAATGTGGATTTGATTCATTAGAGGCCTCTTGCAGTGCTGATGTTACTGGGTCTGTGCTACGAAGGCATGCTTGGCTTAAGGGGCAATCTTTGCCTGATCATGTTAAAGCTAAACTGTTGGATGATCCCTTATATCAGGATCACCTGTTTGCCAACAAGGCTGAGGAAGTTCTTAAAAAGATGGAAGATAAAGCTAAATCTATGCAAACCGTTAAAGATTTCTTACAAGTTCAGCCTCCTAGATTTAGTAGGCACTGGCCGTCTAAGAACTGGTCCCCTTCCAGGTCTTCTCAAGTCAAACCCAGACACAGCAGAAACTGTAGGTTTCAGTCCTAGGGGACACTGAAAATTAAGCAGTGGGGGGTTTCCACACCCTAATCTGGGAGTAGTAAGACTCCCCTATGGAAAACTGTCTCAATGACTTGCTTGTAAAACTTCCAAGCACTTCCCAACTGAATGCTCCTTTAGGCAGAAAGATTGGTCTGCAGGCCAAAAACTGGGAACTCATTACCCAGGACAAATGGGTTTTAAATATAGTGTCCCAAGGATACAGATTTCAATTCCACATGTTGCCAACACCAAGCGGGTGGCCAGATCTACCCCCAAATCAGTGGGCAGAGGCCCAAAATCAAATACTCTCTCTCTCTTGGGAGGGTGGCCTAATGGTTAAGGTGTTTGCCTTACAAACACAAGGTACAGGGTTTGAATATCACGGGGGATAATTGGCTAGGCTTAAAATGTCTCGCAAAGGCAGTTAGCCTAGTACTAATCTATGAATCTATGAATCTTAAGCATGGGGGCTATTCATTTGGTTCCAGATGAGGAAAAGGGACAAGGTTTCTATTTAAGACTTTTCCTGGTACCCAGAAAAGGCAGTACATGGCATCCTATCCTGGACCTTTCCACTCTAAACACCTTTCTGGTGATTCCAAAATTCAAAATGCTGACTCTTCACCAGCTGTTTCCTATGCTAGGCAAAGATGCATGGTTGGCAACACTAGACTTAAAAAGAAGCATACCGGCATATCCCTATCAGGGAGTCTTGCAGAAGATACCTAAACTTCAAAGCAGGCTACATGCACTATCAGTTCTCTGCACTGCCCTTTGGCTTATCTACTGCATAAAACCACCAACGAACAGCAAAAACGATAGTGAACACAATATAGTAAAGATTATTTTATTGTTGCTCCAAAACCATATTCCAGACCGGGATGTATAGAAAAGTGTTGATATTTATTACACACGTGTACAGTTTATTCTAAAGGTTGTGTTCTTTGACCAAATATACCACAGTGTTAACTTTGGACAACATTTATATATACTATTTACACCCAGGTTCTCAGTGCAGTTCCGATTAAACTTTTACCAATTTGGATACATTGTTTGAAATAGAATTGTTCTTAAGTTGGTCATCATATATTTTTTTCAAAATGGATTTGGAGCAATTATTAACAGGATTATGTGCTGATCGGCATGACATTGGAGTGTTTGGTATGAATAACATGTCAAGCAATAATCCGAGTGGCTCAAATATGAATGTTAGTAATGGCTGTGAAATTGCCTTCAACAAATTTAACAAGGATCTTAAAAACTTAAGAGCCAATATATAGCACCTCAGGCTCTTTAAGGCATATATTAACAAGGATATTACACCAAGAGGATTAAGAGTAAAGTTACAGCCTTTGGTCAGTAGGTCGGAGGACAGGCTGACCAAGGAATGGAACCAAGCTCTTCAACAATCATCAATGATGTTTGTTAAGATCCTTGCTGGTTATTATGAGAGAATGGTGGATAACAGTTTAATGAATCACAACCAACATATGCCACTTTTGTCAGCAAATTATCTAAAGATTTGGCTAATTTTGACCAACAAACCAAAGACAGGAAAATACGTAAGTTCAACAGGGACTGCACTGACTACCAAAGGGGTCATCCTTTTGATACATCCAGAACTGTGAGATTTAATGATTTTGGTCAGAGGACACCAGGAACTAAACCTAAGAAAAGGCCTAGGTCTATCCTGAAATCCTCTGATAAAACTCTAGTTAGCACTTCAGGGGAGGATTCATCATGCACAGACAATTACTGTAATAACTATCGAGAATCACCTAGAAGTAAAAAATCTAATGCCCAGTACCCTTTAGACATACAAACAAGCGACGAGGGGGTCGCAAGCACAAATATAGGAATAACATCCAATTCCATGGAAGGACTGATACAAACAATGTTGAATTGACAGAATTTGGGTTTCATAATGTCTTGAACCTTTCTAATGTACAACTGACAGATGCACAAACTACATTACTTAATAAAGGACTTGGTTTTATTCCCAGCTTTTTCATTGATGAACATAGCATTGTTAATGATGTTTTGTCTTTTTGTCGTAACCTGAACTTGAAATTATTTTTTTCAGACAATACCTCTCAAAGATCACTTGATTTCAAGTTCTTGAAATCAGACTTTCAACCGCCCATGAACAAACATGTCTCTATTTTCCAACAATCTGTACTCAGGGATTTACATTTTCATCATAGAGAATCATACATTCTGGGCCAGAACATTTCACCCATGGAAAAGGTGGCCTTGGAAGAACTAAGGCATAACCGCAATATTGCCATTCTGCCTGCAGACAAGGGAGGTGCTGTGGTGGTAATGAACATTGGGGAATATCTCAATGAGGGGAAAAGACAGCAGATACTAGGTGTTATATGCAAATGTACATTGACCTGACCGGGGTCTTCAAAAAAGAAATAGACTCTTTTCTAAAACTAGCAGAGGATGAGGGTATTATAACAAAAAATACAGTTAAACATCTTACTGTAAAGGACCCACAAAAACAAATCCTGTATCTTCTTCCAAAAATTCATAAGTCTATTTACAAACCCCCAGGTAGACCCATTGTGTCAGGGATTGGGTCCTTGACCGAACCATTGTCAGCATTTTTAACACAGTATCTCAAACCCCTACTGACATCGGTTAGGGCCTGACTACAAGACACGATGCACTTCTTACAAATTATAGATGGATACACAGCTAGAACCAGGCTGGCTATTGTGTACGTTGGATGTTAAATCCTTATATACGAGCATCCCACACTGGGCGGGATTACAATCCCTGCAATATTGGCTTGAGAGAACAAACCTGTATCCACTGGGTTTTAATACCTTACTTGTCTGTATGGCAGAACATGTATTAAACAAAAATATTTTTTATTTTCATGGAGAATGTTTTTGGCAGTTACAAGGAACAGCAATGGGAGCTTCCTTTGCACCCATTTATGCGGATTTGTTCATGGCCTATTTTGAAGAATGTATTATATATGATACATCACACAATATATATATGGTTGAAATCGATGTCTGGCGACGGTACTTGGATGATTGCTGGATGGTGTGGAAGGCAGATGAAACATACTTACAGGAATTTATTGATTACCTGAATGGTAATATTTGGGGTATTCAGTTTACGGTTACATGTAACATTAGTACTACTGATTTTTTGGATGTTACTGTTTACCGTAACAAAGATGACACCTTAAACCAAAACATTTAGAAAATACCCACAATATAATACATTGTTACATGCATCTAGTATGCATCCAAACCACACCATCCGCAACATCCCTAAATCTCAGTTTATGCGTATCAGACGCATTTGTTCATCTCAGGAGGAATTTGAACATGCCAGACAAGATTTATACCATAGATTTCAAGATAGGGGATATAGAGACATGGATATACACCAAGCTAGTTCATGGAGCAACACCATAGGCAGAAGGACTTTGTTACAGTACAAAAAATCAGGGCATACTAATCAAGATTCTATCTTGAGATTTGTGACTACATATGGCAGGAATCAACAAATAGTTAGGGATATATTGAACTCAAACTGGAACATTCTTTTGGCTAATGATAGTTTAAGAACACTATTAGGCCCTCAGTGTCAGATGTCATTCAGACGAGGAAAGAACCTGGGAGGTCTCTTTTCACATTATAAACACAGAGAAGGGGGAGGAGCGGTATATCACCAGACCACTATTATTGTAGACAAGCTAATTGGTACATTTCCATGTGGTCATTGTTGCTCCTGCCTACAAGTTATTTCAAACAAGGGTGTTTGGAAATTGCAGTAGCACATGGATCATCTACTTAGCCACCTGCCAATGTAAAGCCTTCTACATTGGTCAAACATCAAGATCACTTAGAATACGGATGACAGAACACAGAAGTGACATTAAGAACAAAAAAGAAACAAATGCTTTATACAGACATACGATACAACATTCCAATGCTCATTTTATGTTCATGATTATTGACAATATTCAGGGGGACAGAAACAACCAACAAGGTTGGCACACCATTCTAAACCACAAGGAACAATATTGGATTACCAACCTTGGATGTTTATTTCCACCAGGTCTGAATGACCATCTGTGAGTTCTATATAGTGTCCGGGGGTTCCATGGTCATGGCGAGATCATACATATATATAGATCAAAAACCAGTGTGAATATTATAATGGTGGTCAGGTTAACCATACTTATGTATCAGCATATGATTAAGGGTATGTTATGAATTCTTTATATATCTATATGTGTAGGATGTATATACATACACAGTTTTGCAGTTTTATATCTGTCATGTTGTTTTGAAATATATGGCAAGGTATTATAATAATTATAATATAGGCATCATTTACAAGGAAACTATTTTAAATCATTATAACTATAATTAATAGCCGGTAATGATGGCTCATTTTTTACATTTTATTCATTAATATGATATATGATCAGTGAAATTTATTTTAATTCATATATGAATTGATATATTGTTGTTATACACAATATATACAAGGTGTAGTGAAATTTACATTTTTGGGTTATATATGAAGACAAATGTATGCTTATTGTTTCAAGATAATTAGACATGACTATAAATGCAGGCTGTTTCATCATACATCAAAATTTTTTGTATCCATTGACAAAGGCTGAATAGCCGAAACCAGTCTGGAATATGGTTTTGGAGCAACAATAAAATAATCTTTACTATATTGTGTTCACTTTCATTTTTGCTGGTCGTTGGTGGTTTTACATTGTTGGTTTGACCCTGCACGCCATCCTTGCGGAGCACTTTGTTTGTTGTTTATCTACTGCACCCAGGGTATTCACAAAGTGCCTAGCTCCAGTCATTGCATTTTGCAGGCAAAGACATATTCAAATATACCCATACCTAGATGATTGTCTAATTCAGGCAGAAAGCCAGGACATACTTTTGAATCATCTTGCCTTTGTTCAAAGGGTACTGACTTGTCTGGGGTACACCATAAATGAAAAGAAATCACACCTCGTACCCTGTCAACAAGTTATATTCCTGGGAGCAAGCTTGAATACAACTTCCCAGATGGCTTTCCTCACGCCAGAGAAATGGATTCAGTTGACAACCAACTTCAAACAAGTGGCCACAAAAACCCAGTTAACTGCAAGGCAAATACTGCAAGTCTTGGGGTTCATAGCCTCCTGCATTCTTTTAATTCCATATGCAAGGCTGCATATGAGGAAACTGCAATGGTATCTCAAAAGCCTATGGTATCAACATTCACAGGATCTAGAAACAGTGATTCCTATCATACCTTGCCTATGCCTAGAGTTCCTTTGGTGGGCAGAGGCCTGCCACCGAAACAGGGGACTACCATTCACATTACCCCCTGCCGCCCAAACCTTAACAACAGATACATCAGACTATGTATGGGGGGCTCACCTTGCAGGGAAGTGCATTCAGGGTAAATGGAACCCAAGTCAAATGCACCTGCACATAAATCAAAAGGAAATGTTAGCTGTACAGAATGCTCTGGCAGCCTTCAAGGACCATACTCTTCCAGGACAATTAATAGTAAAGACGGATAACACCACTGTCTTGTGTTACATAAACAAGCAGAGGGGTACACACTCTTACCCCCTCTGCAGACTAGCGATGGCATTGTGGAACACATCCTTGAGCTACCAAGTGAATCTACAAGCTCAATTCCTGCCAGGAAAACTAAATACACTGGCAGATGGACTAAGTAGAAACCTCATGGACCCACATAAGTGGAAACTGGAACCAAGGATTTTCAACATGTTGACAAGCAAATGGGGGAGCCCAGATATAGACCTGTTTGCCTCCCCCAAGAACCATCAATTGGACAAATTTTTCACAAGAATTCCTCACAAACTTGCTTGGAAAGTGGATGCTCTATCCTTCAGCTGGAAAAACCTATCAGTTTATCCCTTTCCTCCTCTGCCTGTGCTCTCCAAGGTACTACTAAAGATCAAACAGAACAAGCCGAGGATGATTTTAATTGTAGCAAACACTGGTACCCCCTCTTGTGCACTATGTCGCGCTTGGCCCTATGGCACCTGCTTCAGACTCCCTCCCTGTTGTCTCAGCAGGAGAACCAGATTCTGCACCCTCAGCTGCAAACCCTGAACCTAGCAGCCTGGCTAATTACCTAATCTCTCCTTTACCATCCCTCAGTAAATCAGTGATGTATATCATTTTAGAGGCAAGGAGGCCTAGTACTAGAAAATCTTATGCTGCAAAATGGAAAAGATGTTGTGCCTGGAACCAATCTCAAGGGATTTACCTCCGATTCTACAATATTTGACTGATATGCTTCATAAGGGCTTGTCCTTTTCCTCCATCAAAATTCATGCCTCAGCCATTTCAGCTCATTATAGCACAGAGCCTCCCATCTTCTCTCACCCACTGCTCAAGCAGTTCCTCAGAGAGGCCAAAAATTTAAGTCCACCCAGGAGAGCTCCAACTCCAGCCTGGGACCTTAACTTTGTATTGGAGAAACTCACTCTTCCTCCTTTCGAGCCAGCTGCTACTGCAGATTTAAAATTCCTTTCCTGGAAAACAGCTTTCCTTTTAGCAATCACTTCTGCAAGAAGGGTATCTGAATTACAGGCCCTTATGGCAGTGGAGCCTCTCATCATCTTTCATGCGGACAGGGTGTACCTCAGAACCAATCCCTCCTTCATGCCCAAGGTGGTATCCAGTGTGGCTCTTAATCAGTCCATTCATTTGCCTACCTTCTTTCCTAACCCACAGAACAAAGGGGAACAGATACTGCACTCCTTAGATGTGCTCAGACAACTTAGATTCTACTTGGACAGGACTAAACCTCAAAGGAAGTCTGAACAACTGTAGGTAGCATTTGCTGCAGGGACAGAGGGGAAAGCTATTTCAAAGCAAACCATTTCAAAATGGATAGGCCACTGCATTCATTTCTGCTATAAGCACCATGGAAAACCTATCCCACAGGGCATCAGACCCCATTCAGCCAGGGCTGCATTTGCCTCTACAGCCTTTCTCAGGGGCGTCCCTACAAGGGACATCCTAGAAACTGCTACCTGGAGTTCTGTACATACTTTCACCAAGCATTATCATTTGCCAATTTTCTCTAAATCCAGAGCTGGTTTTGCCACTGCAGTCTTGCAGGGCCTTATAGCTGGTCCTAATTCCATTTAAATTCCTCCTCCCAACCTTAGCTTTGGGAATCTACCCAAATGTAATGACTGCAACAGTGAAACATGAAGAACATAGCACAGTTGTGTGCACTGTGCACACAACTGTGCTATGTTCTTCTTGCACAGTTGTGTGCACTTACCATCACTGTAGCTGTTCGAGTGTATTCACTGTTGCAGTCCTGGTTACCCTCCCTCCAGCCCCCTTTCTTCTTTTGGCTATACCTCTACTCTCACTTACTATGCTCAAAAGCTTTTTGGTGTATTTGCTTTTTTGTTGGAGGTATATCCTTGTATTTATAGATTTAATTGCTTCCCATTAGGAGGGTACCTGACATCTGGGACAAGAAAAACTGATGTAATGGCATCTGCTGCATGTTTTATACCCCTGACAACCTGACGTCCTGGAAGAAGGGACAGCAACTGATGCTGACCCCAAGACTTTGTTAATCAGGCCGACTGAAGGCTACTGCAAGCAGATAACCCAAATGTAATGACTGCAACAGTGAATACACTCGAACATCTACATTTATGGTAAGTGTACACAACTGTACTTTTTGGGGCCAGTCAGTCACTCCAAAACTGTAAGTTAGGAGAGGAAGAGCAAATTGGTTTATAACTTGAATTTTATTCTTGGGTGTCAATGCTGTTTTCAGGATTAAAGTCTTCTGAAGTATTCCTTACTAAGTTTTATTTGCATTTGTTGGTGTTTTATTGTTGATCCTTCATCAATTCCCAAATATTTATACACTACTCCTTGCTCAAGTTCTTTTATATCACATTGTTGTCCTAAACTGATGTTTTCCTAGTGGTGTAGTTTTCCTGCTTTAAAGGTTGCTTTTGCACATTTATCAAGACCAAATGACATTCTTATATCATCTGAAAAAGTTTTGACAACTTGCAGTTGTGCTTTGAGTTCCTCATCTGATGAGCTATACAGTTTTAAATCATCGACAAAGGGAAGATGAGAAGTCTTCACACTTTGTTGTTTTCTAAGAGCCAAATTATAGCCATGGGCTAAGCTGTTAAGTGGACAGCTTAATGGGTTAAGGGCAAGGCAGAATAACAACGGTGACAGAGTCACCCTGGAATAACCCCCTTTGGATTTTTATCCCTGGGATAATAATTTGTTCTTTATCATGGCTTAATTGCAAAGTGGTCTGCCAATATTTCATAGTCACTGTAATGTAGTCGATCAGTGTAGGGTGTATTTTATAAATTTTTAAGCACTCTTTTATCCATGGATATGGAATACTGTCAAATGCTTTTATTTGAAGTCAGTCCATACCGTACTTAGATTCTTCCCCTTTTTACAGTTCTCCACTATGACTTTATTTAACAACAAATGATCCTTTGTTCCATATGACTTTATTTTATTGCTCTTTTCTTCTACTGCCATAATTGAGTTTCCTTCTAAATGGCTATAAACTCTGTCAGCATCAATTCCTACGTATAGTTTATATGTCGTCAGAAGACACGTTAATGGTCTATACTTTTTAGGGTAGCTTGCAGGTTCACTCTTAAGTAGGAGCATCATTTTTCCTGTTGTTAACCAGGTTGGTGTCTGTTTGGGGTGCGCATATAAATAGTTCTTACTCATGGCTAAATCTTCGTGCAAAGATGTTAATACTTTCAGCCAAAAGTTAGGTACAATTAGAGGCTTTTCTTAACTTTGTTTCAATCTCTCTGGCTGTTACTTCATCCCATTTCATATCCTGTGCCTTTAAACCTCTTATTCTTTCTTTAACAACTTCTATCCATTTAGTATCTTTGTTATGTTCAACAGGATCTTCATAGATACTTCTCCAAAAATGTATCTATTTCGGGTTTTTTTGGTGGTCTTTCAGTTCCTTTTACCTTATTTCCCTGTTCTTTATAAAACTTTTTTGGGTCATCAGTAAATTCCTTATTTTATACTTTCCCTTTATATTTATCTTTGTATCTTCTAAGTTTTTCCTCCTGTGCTGAAAGTTTTAGTTTATTTGCGATAGTGCGTGATAGATCCTGGTCTGTTCTAATACTGCGCATTGCTTTTATCACATCTATCTTAGTATTTTTGTTGATATGTTCCCTCTTCTGTAATCTTCTAACAATGACACTTCTTGTCTTAACTGCTTTATAGTTTTTTCTATTCAATATTTCCATGATGGTATTCGATTTCTCCCCTTCCTTTCCGTTGCTACCCTGTGTTCTTTTGGTAGAAATGTATCAGTAATTAATTTAGCTGCACAGTAATATATCCTCTTTACTTCTGTTATATCACATGGATCTCTGTGGACAGTCCTAATTACTGTGTTCATTTGTTTTATTAGACTTCTGACTTTTTGGGTTTTATTAATCTGTTGCAGTCTACTTCTTTCATTGATCCTCATATATCTGTCTGTGTTTATTAAATCAAGCAACTCTTCTTTTAGCTCATTTTCTTTCAAACTGAGGGCACATCCCTTGTTTTCCAATTCCTGCAGGCATTCTATAGAAGGTTCTATAGCATTTTCCTGTGGCACATTCTCTTCAATTTCATCCTCTGCCATCCAGTGCTCTGTCATATGGGAACTCACTGTCCTATCACTCCTCAACATTGACTGCATCAGAGTTTCCACAGTTTCCTGTTCCTTCCCTTGCTGTCTAGCTTCAAGTGAACATTTATACTGGTTTCCTGTGGAAAGCTGCAAATTATCTTCATATGGCACCTGACCTGTTGCTTCTTGTTCCACTGGTTTCCCCTTAATTTGGATATCCCTTACTCTATCCTGTTGTGGTGCTTTCTGAATTAAATTTTCTACACTGATTCCTTCGCTCTGCAGGTACTCCATAACCTCAATTTCTATTTTTTTTAACTTCTCCATTACTAATCTCCTTTTCTACTTTTCCTCTCTGTCTTCTTACTTCTTGTATTGCAAAGTTTTCAAGTCCAGATTCCTTTGCCTGTATTTCTCTTCAAATATCTTTGGTGCTGTTCTTTTTGTATTGGTTAGTTTTGCTTTCTCCTTTGCATAAATATTACACCATATTAAATCTCTTTTTCTTTCCCTTGTCCATATTTCTTCTTCAGATGTTTCCTGATCTTCCTGTTTCTCCCCTTTTTGGGGACTCACTCTATCCTGCTGTGACGTAACCTGTTAGACCTCCTACCTACACCAAATCCTTCATTTCAGAGGCACTCCATAATGTCAACTTCTATTTTTTTTTTTAATTCTACTGTACTAATCTTCTTTTCTACATTCCATCTTTATGATATTATTTTTTATTGTGAAATTTTTCATATCCGGATGCCTTTGCCTGTATTTCTCTTTGAATATCTTTGGGGCTACCTTCTTTACATTGATTAATTTGGCTTTCTCCTTTGTATAAATATTGTATCATATCAAATCTCTCTTTCTTTCCCATGTCCATATTTCTTTTTTAAACTTGTCAAATATCTCTTGGTTTTGTTGTTTCTATTTTCACACTTCCTCAGATGCTTCTTTTTCCAAACAGATTGAGGTTTTTTGATCTATATACTATTTTTCACAAATCTGTCATATTAATGAACACAAATTTTCATTTGAAGCTTCTGACAGTTTTTCTTGCGGAAGTATTTTTCTTTCATCTAATTTCTCTCTTAATCGTTTTGTATAGCTTGTGTGTGGAAATTCTGGGCTTTTTGCGTAATAGTAACAATATATAATTTCTTACTTATCCTCTATAGTCTACTTTATCGCCTTTATGACTCTTCTTTGGCTTATCAGTTTTTGTGATTTTTGTGGACTACTTCCTTCTACAATGGGAGGGGGGGACATCTTCCCCCTGGACCTGGCCTAGCCCCATTGTTGTAATGTTTCCATATTTTGAGGATTCTACACTGTCATTTTTTCTAGTCCTCGCACCAGTGTGCCTACCAGGATTGGGCACTTTTTTATCCTGGATCTTGTTAGTTTTTAGTTTTTGACTTACTTCTGTCCATTATATATGCTATATAAATACAGTCTATATATCAGTGTCGCCTTGGTGAGATTTTGTAAAAACAGGGTCCACCTCATAAAGGTACTCACTAAGACTTGAGGATGAATTCATTTTCAGCACTACTACTCTCCTTTGCTTGCTGACTTTTCATTTCTCCATTCGGACCCCATTCGGACTATGCTGTTTAGGATGAAGCATATTACTGGAGAACAAATTATCATTTTTTTTCATCATTTTCCCTCAACCAGCAGGTGCTTTTGTGGTGCCCCCAAAGTATCAAGGATAAATAGAGACTTCTTCACAGCAGCAGTTATCACGGGTGAGTAAAACCAAATATGATATCAGTTTTAGTGGAGAGTGCCCACCAGTAGGATTTAATGAAGTCAACGGCACTCTGTCAGTATTAAAACATTTAATGAACTTGACAAAACACTGTTACCCAACCAGAGATTTCTTTAAATTTTAAAGGATAGAAATGGTACCATTCCTTAGGGTTCATCATTCTGAGCATTATTATGACCCACCTTATTTGTTAAGTGCACAGGACTGTTGTACTAGCTTTTGTAGGTTTAACAAACAAGTAACAAAATATCCACATAAGATAACATGCCGACCA
The DNA here is from genome assembly GCF_019279795.1 of Protopterus annectens. NCBI lineage: Eukaryota > Metazoa > Chordata > Ceratodontiformes > Protopteridae > Protopterus > Protopterus annectens. The sequence goes on along the minus strand of NC_056739.1, from coordinate 1,739,539,156 downwards.
CAGAGTTCACTGATGCTTAAAGCCGGCTTTGCTGATAACTATTCAGCTGAAGGTATTATTCAACCGCGAGAATTGTGTGTTCTTACACACCTGTTGACCATCATTCAAAGTAGTTCCTATTGAGGGATGTTAAACTAATTGGCTTAAAATTATTAAAATCCTATCGGATGGTCCATTCTTGTGTATAGGCACCATATTCTTTAGCTTCTAACTCGTAGGAGCCACTCTTGATGACAGCAGTAAATTAAACATAGAGATAAACCTAATATTTATATCCTTAGGTAAATATGTCCAAAAATAAACTGGAATATCATCTGGAAATGGGCTAGAAGTAACCTTAATCCTTGACAAGGAAGATCACTAGATCTAATGCCAATCAGAGGCAATATTTATTTTTATTTATTTATTTATTTCCATTTGTTGACTGGGAGTGTCCAACTGGACGTAGGTCCATTTTCAGCAGAGACCCGGGGAGAAAAGCTCCACTGTTAAAATAAACAGTAGTTACATTGGATTACATAGCGATTAACAATTTGATTAACATAGCAATTAATTACAAACATATTTACAGATGAAGAACATAGTACATCAGTAGACAACTAGAATCTTTATCTGTGAAGTACATAGCAGACATTAACAAATGTTACAATAAGAAGTTCCTTCTGTATAACAAGTACTAGGCTTATGAGCATCTGAGCTTGCTATAATCAAGGTAGTTAGTGGGGTGGAAAGAAAGGTAGTGGTTGGATGGGGTGGGTGATATTAGAGTGGGAGTTGCAAGGGCATAGCCAGCATGTTTTTAGGTGTACTTTTAGTAAAGTTTTGAAGTGGGTGCATGATGGTACGGAGGTAATTGTGGGTGGGAGTGAGTTCCATAATTTGGCTATTGCCCAAGAGAGTAGAGCTTCACCAGCAGAGTTATTGGCTTTAGTAATCTATTATTCAGCAAATCACAGAAGCCTCCACGATAGTAGCAAATATATTTTATTTTGAATAAAACAAGCGCTTTCACGCACCTAACAAGTGCGCTTCATCAGGTTATAAGTTTTAAAAAATATAGACTCATCTTATATAGTCGTATGTACATCTTAATTAGCTGCATTTTTGGCGGTTAAAAACAATTAAACAATTACAAAGCGCTAGTTTCCATTAGCGCTTAAAGCTATGCTCATATAGAGAGAAAAAACACTTGTTAATAGTACAATACATTCAGAGCTTTTCACTACTGTCATAAGGTAATCTCAATACAAATTAAAAATATACATAAATATGTACAATACTTCTCCTTCAATCAGTCAAGCATTATGTATATATAAAGTATATGAAGTTAATGATATACCATTAGAAATAAGTCTGTATTCTTACTACCTAAGTACATCTTTCTAATTAATCACTATAATATGTATGTGTTATACTATATTAATCCTTCTTGGACTAGATGATATTTTGTTAGTAGATGTTGAATTACACTAATATTAAATAGTATAGGTCATATTATATCACAACCATATCATACATATGTTAGATATTATCTAGTTAGATTTTTATGTATAAAAACTAATCAACTAAAAATAAAAATAAAAATATATCATGAAATTAAAAATATGTAAAATGAAAAGGAAATGAATAATCAAATAGATAGCAATAGCAATAGAACAATAGATGTATTGTAGTTTATCTATGAGTTGTTTTATTAAACTAGTTTATAAAATAAGCTTTCTACAATAAGGCTGGTCTGATATTAAGGGCTGTGTTTAAGCCTGGTTCTACATGTGCCCTGAGTAACAAAATCCATTTCAACTCATATAGTTCTAAGGTGCCTAACGCATTACCTTCCCTTTTATTAGGGTGAAGTATCTGCAGAACCCTAAATTTAAATATATGAGTTGGGAATGACTGACAGTGTCTGGCTAAGGCACTGTTGACATTCATTTTCCGTATGTCATATATGTGGTTGTAGGCTCGATCTCTGAGCCTACGTGTTGTTAAACCCACATAATATGCATCACAATTTTCACATGTGGCCAAGTAAATTATGTTCGTTGTGTCACATGTGGCATAAAAATTCGGTTTGAAATTATAGCCAGTCTGTATATTTTTGTAGACCTGCTGGTCACTAATGTAGTTGCAGACGCAACACTTCTTGCACGGGAATGTTCCCTGCCTAAGATTCGTCCTAATATCCAAAGGTGCATATACTACTTTTTCTTTACATAATAGCCTTTTTAGATTTAAACAATAGTTACATTGGATTACATAGCGATTAACAATTTGATTAACATAGCAATTAATTACAAACATATTTACAGATGAAGAACATAGTACATCAGTAGACAACTAGAATCTTTATCTGTGAAGTACATAGCAGACATTAACAAATGTTACAATAAGAAGTTCCTTCTGTATAACAAGTACTAGGCTTATGAGCATCTGAGCTTGCTATAATCAAGGTAGTTAGTGGGGTGGAAAGAAAGGTAGTGGTTGGATGGGGTGGGTGATATTAGAGTGGGAGTTGCAAGGGCATAGCCAGCATGTTTTTAGGTGTACTTTTAGTAAAGTTTTGAAGTGGGTGCATGATGGTACGGAGGTAATTGTGGGTGGGAGTGAGTTCCATAATTTGGCTATGGCGCAAGAGAGTAGAGCTTCACCAGCAGAGTTATTGGCTTTAGTAATCTGCAAGTGATTTTTGTTGCTGGATCTGGGTTGGAGTAGATTCTGGAGGGATGGGACATTTAGTGGATGGTTTACTAGTTTGTGGGCGAGTGAAAGTTGATACCATTGAAGGAGGTGAGGGAGTTCAAACCAGCCCAGTTCAGCAAGTGAGAGACAGTGGTGACTACGGTAGGATGCCCCTGTGGTGAATTTGGCGATTTTGTTGTAGCAGGTCTCTAGCTTGTTTAGATTGCATTGCCTTAGGTTGGTATATATTGGAGAGGTATAAAGTAGGGTGGAGATAAGGTGGGAATTTGCTATTGAAATCTTTGCTGCTTTGGTGAGAAGTTGCTTATTTCTGTATAACGTTCCTAGTTTTTTGGGGACTTTTTTATGGTCATGGATATGTGAATGTCAAATTTTAGTTTATTGTCTATTTCCACTCCTAGCAATTTGGTGTGTTCAGTTGGGTATATAGTGGTGTTGTCTTTTGCTGTGATGTTAAAGTGAGAGTTGTTTTGAGTATGTTTGGTGGGTTGAAAGATGAGAAGTTTAGTTTTGTTTGGGTTGAGTATTAATTGGGCATCGAATAACCAAGTTTCAACAGAGGAAAAGGCTTCCTGTGTGACTTTTTGCAGTTTGGTTAGGGACTGGGCTGAACAGATGATGGTTGAGTCATCTGCATATTGTATGAGTGTGCCATGTTTGGTGGCAGAGATTAGATTATTGGTGAAAACAGTGAAGAGTAGGGGTCCAAGGATGGATCCTTGGGGAACCACTATAGAGACAGGTAGTTGGGGAGATATGTCATTCTGCCATACAACGGATTGTTGGCGGTCAGACAGGTAACTCTGAAACCAGTTGGTGACTGATTGAGAGAAGGATAGGTTATTGAGGACAGCGATGAGTTGTTTGTGTGGGACCATGTCAAATGCTTTAGATAGGTCTAGGAAAGTAGCAGAGGAGAGATAGCCATTGTTTTTATGCTGAAGAATAGTGTTAGTAAAGGAGAGTAAGGCAGTGGTGGTGCTATGGTTTGGTCGGATTGGAAAGGAGGTTGTTAGTAAGGAGGTAGTCTGAGACCTGACAGTGTAGGCATCTCTCAACTATTTTGGAGAGTGGAGAGAGAATAGCTCTGGGGCGGTAATTGGTTAGTTCTGTGGAGGGGTAACCTTTGTGAAGGGGAATTATATGTGATACTTTCCACAGTGTGGGAATGTAACTTTCTGACAGAGATTGGTTAATCAAGATGGATAATGGGTAGGCCAGAGCATCAGCTGCAATTTGTAGGTATTCATTTGGAAGGTTGTCTGTCGCCAATTTGGTGGGCTTAAGTTTAGTTAAGAGTTTTTTTATGTTGGAGGTAGGTACAGGAGAAAAAGAGAAGGCAGTGGGGAGATTACTAGTTGAAGGTATGGGTTGGAGGGGAGCGGGTTGTGTTGTTTAGCTAGTGATAGTATGGTTTGTGTGAAGGGTGTGTTGAATGAGGTAGCAATATTTTCGGAGGAGTGAGGGATGTTAGGAGGAGGGGTACTGACTTTACCTGGGTGGAGGATGGAGTTTATGGAGGACCAGAATTGTTTGGGGCTGTGTTGGGAGGAGTCTAGGGCAGATTGGTAGTATTGGAATTTGTCCTGTGTTATTAGCTTTTTGACTCTATTGCGTAGTTCTAGGAATTTCTGTCTAGTTGAGGGGGTTTTGGTTTTGTGCCAGTGCTCCCAGGCTTTTTATCCCTGTTTTTCATTTCTGACTTAGTGGTTTTCTGTAGCCATGGGGAGGGTTGTACTTTGGTTCTAGAACGTCTTATGGGGGGCATGGTAATTAAGGATGCTCTGGAAGGTAGTATTAAAAAAATTCAACTGCATCATCAAGACTGAGGTACTTTAGAGGATGCCAGTTACATTCTTTGAGGGATGAGATAAATGTGAGTGTTTTAAAGTTTAGTTTTTTACGTATTTGACAGTAGATGGCAGGTTTAGCTTGGTATAGGTATTTTTTTTTTGAGTAGGAATGTTGGGGAGTGATCACTGAGGCTATCTGATAAGCAGCCTGTTATATATGACTGGGAGCTCTTACTGACTAGTATCCAATCCAGGGTAGTGTGCTTGCTGGAGTTTTTATTTATCCTGGTTGGCTACTGGACTAGTTGGGTGAAGCCATGAAGGTTTTCATAGTACAATAGTAACCCTCCCACCATACCTATTACCCACAGAGCACAATCATAAAGTTTTATTACCATCCTCCCAGCAGATAAGGATGAGGCTGTCGTCATTATGGATGCCAGTTACTAGTGGTATGAAGGAAAGGGACAATTGTCCAATCATCTTCATTATATAAGGATGTCGACAGACCCCACCCCAAAATTTAAAGAGGAAATTGATCTATTTTTGGAACAAGCGGTGGAGGGGAGGATATTATCAGTATACAGGTAAAACAACATCTTGTGGTTAAGGATCCTGCCCCACAATACCTTTACCTGTTGCCCAAAATTCATAAAAATTTAAAACAGCCTCCTGAAAGGCCTATTGTTTCAGGGAGGGGATCTTTAGCTGAGCCCATTTCAGTCTTCCTGACTCAGTATTTACAACCATTATTACCTTATATCAGGGCGAGGTTGAAGGATACCACAGAGTTTTTACAAATTATTTCTGAATCACAGTTGGAACCCAACTGGCTCATGTGCACACTGGATGTCAAATCTCTTTATACTAGTATCCCCCATTGGGCGGGGTTACAAGCTTTAGATTATTGGTTGAATAAAATGAATCTATACCCGCCTGGATTCAACACACTCCTCATTGCTTTGACGGAACATGTTTTGACCAAGAACATTTTCTATTTCAGGGGAGAATGTTATTGGCAACAACAAGGGACAGCTATGGGGGCCTTGTTTGCCCCCATATATGCGGACCTTTTTATGGGGTTCATAGAAGATCAGATTATATATATGATGAAATGCATAACATTTTTCTTCCTGAAAGAGATATTTGGAGGCGTTTCTTGGAAGATTTTTGGATGATCTGGAGAGGGGGTGTTGAATATTTGATGGAGTTTTTGGAATATCTGAATGAGAATCGGTGGGGGATTGAATTCACTGTCACATATCAAAATAAAGAGATACATTTTTTGGATGTTAGGATTTTGCACCAACCTGATGATACTCTTGAGTAGTTAAGTTTATAGGAAGTACCCACAGTACAATAACTTACTCTATGTAACTAGTCTTCATCCTAGGCACACTATCAATAACATACCAAAATCACAATTTTTAAGGGTAAGAAGAATCTGTTCTTCTGATAAGGCTTTCCAGTTAGCCAGACAAGATCTTGTGGCCAGATTTTTGAATAGGGGATATAGGGCACCAGATGTACATCGGGCCAATTCTTGGGCTACCAACTGTGACAGATCAAATTTGTTGAAATATAAAGATAAAATTGCAGGATCTGAATCCGTAAGGTTTATTACGATATTTGGTAATAATATTAATTTACTAAAAGATGTAATCAATAAACATTGGAATATACTAAAAGCCAATGAGGAATTGGGTTCATGTTTGCCCGACAGTTGCCAATTTTCTTTTAGGAGGGGCAAAACATTAACATCTTATTTTGCCCATTATAAAAGGATATCAACAGCTATCTGAATAAACAACAGCTGTCCATTACAGGGGATAGACTTATTGGATCTTAGACCGTGTGGTCATTGCAGTTTTTGTAAGTACATGTTTAAGACTACAGTTTTTAGTAGTAAGAACACTGGCCAAATGTTTGATATACATTTTTTTTAGTAATTGTAGTCAGGATTGGGTGGTATATTTGGTGACTTGGCAGTGTTCTGCCTTTTATGTAGGGCAGACCTCTAGACAATTGAAACAATGTATTTCAGAACAACTTAGTGACATACGTCACAAAAGACTTACAAATGCCCTCTATAGACACTGTCAGATTCACTCATCAGCTAACTTTAAATTCATTATTATTGATCAGGTCAGGGGCAATAGGTTATCAAAACAGGGTTGGCATTCCATTTTAACAAACAAAGAGAGAAAATGGATTATTAAATTGGGAGCGCTATTTCATCCAGGGCTGAATGACAAATTATGAATTTTCAAGGTAAAGATTCTAGTAAGAAAGGGGAATATGTTGATATATTATATTCAATACAAGGTCATGAGCTATATGTTGTATTCTTGTATGCATATTTTTGGTGTGATTATTTTGTTAAATAAGTGATGTCATAATGATTGACATGTTTGCTATATAAGGATTATGGGGAATGAATGTTTCATCACTGAGGAAAGCTTTTTGCCGAAACCGGTCTGAACCAAGGTGAAATAAACTGATTATTTGCTTGAGTCCCTGGTGCTGGCTTTTCTTTTTGTATGCTGAAAGATAATACAAGCCCAGCAAAAAAAAAAAAAAAAAAACATTACAAATAAATAACATAGACGCCAGAATAATTACTGTGTGCAAATGCATTGATATCACTACCATTGTCAACAAACTAACTTTTAATGCCCGTACTGAAAGCACAGTAAAAGACTTAAACATAGAAATTAGTTATGGTCTTCAGAATATATAAATACTTTTAGCAAAAAAGACTAATATTAGTCAGTGTAATCCTAATGACAGAATATTTCTAGATGATCTGTGCTTTGGTAAACTTCAGTAAGACTGTCATTCAGAAACTCAAATCAATATGTAATCCAGTACATTCAGTGTGCCTACTGTGCATTGCCCTCTTGATGAAGCTATACCAACCATGGGTAAAATCTTGCATTACTCACACCCAGTCATGGATTTTTGCTAAATTGTGCCTCCTTCAAGAGAACCTGCATATTCTATCTCTGTAATACACTAGTGTGCCCTAAATGTGCAGTTACATAGTATAACCTGTTTGACTTTGAAGTCAGTGATACTAGTGTTATTATATTAACATTTTTAGAATGTTATTCTCAATGCACAACATAAACTTTCTTTGCTCTAATCTCTTTCTCTTCATAAAAAAACTGCTACTTCATTTTCCCTGTTCTTCCTAAATTTTTACATAATTTTTCCCATACCTCCACTTTTTGACATGTCTATGTATGTTGTTTCTTAGTCTTAGCAGTAGAATCCCTCTTGTATCCTGTGTAATATATTTTTCCTTGTGACATATTAAGTGAAGCCTATACATAATTTTCATTATGACAACTTTATAAACTAATGGATATGTTATTTATTTATTTTCCCAGGTCCCTTCTGAAAATAGGCATCTGCCCTTTATGGATAAAACAGTTGACAAAGTGTAACTAAGTAAATGCATCTGATATAGAATGAAAATCTTAGAGATCATTGAGGTTGTACCTTTATCATGCAGCCTTGGGATTATTATGTACAAGGTGGGAATCTTTCCTCTCATGGGAATCCATGGCGGGGCTTGACCCTTTGCATTAACTGCAAAAATAACTTTGTATGTTCGTCTTATGGATCACTGCTGCAGTAGCCTTGGCTAGGGCATCTTCCATATCTCTCATCTGTCCAGATTTTCTCAGAAAGTACAGATTTTTGCCTTATATCGGTTGTCTGCTCGTGATAAAATTTTTGAGTTTCTGGCAAAACACAGAAGAGTGAATTCACTACGTAATGACAGATGTTTCATTTTCAAATTCTGTATCCTTCAGAAAATGCGTGCATGTTAAGTTGTCAATCTCGCCTTCATTCTTGCTGGATGGGTTCGGAGCCAATCCTCGGCTCTGACTCGGCACTTGCTAAGCTCGAGAGTCACTTTTACCAGCTCGAGGCAGCCCCATATCCCATGATGCAAGGTGGTAATACCCAGATCTCGTTTGCCGCTTCGCTGATGAGGTACTCCTTTTACCAGCTCTTGGTAAGTAATTTGTTATACAAATTTTAGTCACCCCATTCCTCCTTTTTCTCTCATATATTAGTGCTTTTAACGTTGTAAGCCCTCAATGACTTTCTTCCCTTAGGAACGATTGCAGTTCACACGGACAATATGTCCGTAGTATGGTACATCAACAAGCAGGGCGGAACCAAGTCCTATCCCTTGTGTCGAGAGGCTCTCAGACTTTGGCAATGGGCGATCTCCTCTCATCGGTTTCTGGTAGCAACGCATATCCCTGGGAAAACCAACATTTTAGCGGACAGATTGAGCAGAGCTATACTCATGCCTCACGAGTGGTCTCTCAAGCAATCTATAGTGGAGGAGATTTTTCAGAAGTGGGGCCGCCCATGTTGCGATTTTTTTGCTACACCCCAAAACAGCAAATGCCCAGTCTTCTTCTCTCTCTTCCCACTTCCGGGCCATCCCCCCAGAGATGCTCTTACCCAAGATTGGCCCCAGGGACTTCTTTATGCCTTTCCTCCCTTTCCATTGATACCACAGGTACTCCAGAAAGCTACCGTTTTGAGAGCCAAAATGATTCTCATTGCCCCGTATTGGTCTCGACAAATTTGGTTTCCGTTCCTTCATCGTCATCTTTTGGTGCAGCCGTGGCATCTGCACCCAGTGCCAGATCTTCTGATACACCAATCGGGTCATCTGCATCGGTCCATCCCTTCTCTCAGCCTCACAGCTTGGTTGCTCCACTTCCTTCCTTAGCCAGGCTTCCTATGATCTCTAACCCCATTAGAGATATCATAGTAGCTTCCCTTAAATCCTCTACTAGAAGGATTTACACTAGCAAGTGGAAACGTTTCTCCCTTTGGGCGAAATCGAGGAACATAGATCCCTTTACTGCCCCTGTTCATGCAGTTTTGGATTTTCTAGCGGAAATCTTTCACTCGGGTTCTTCATCTTCCACGGTCAAAGTTCAGTTGGCTGCAATCTCGAACTTTCATGTCGGATTTGCAGATCACACCATTATGTCCCACAAGCTTTGTAAAGCTTTTTTGAAAGGAATTTTTCTCCTGAGACCTCCTATCAGGATTCCTCCTCCACAATGGGACCTAAATCTAGTGCTGACATCCTTAATTCTTCCTCCTTTCGAGCCAGCTGCTTCATGTTCACTAAAGTTTCTTTCGTGGAAGACACTCTTCCTTGTTGCTATTACCTCGGCTAGGAGAGTGTCAGAACTTCATGCCCTCTCTGTTCGTCCCCCATATTTGGTCTTCCACAAGGACAGAGTATCCTTGAGAACTAATCCATCCTTTTTGCCCAAGGTTGCTTCAAAAACAAATTTAAACCAATCCATTGATCTCCCTGTATTTTTTCCTAATTATTCCAACAGATCAGAACAAAAATTGCATTATCTAGATGTTCACAGACAACTCAGATATTATTTGGACAGAACAAAGCAATTCAGGAAGTCTGATCAGCTTTTTCTTTCTTATGCTGAAAATAAGAAAGGCCACCCTGTTTCCAAAGTGACCTTATCTAGATGGCTATCTTCCACCATTTCTGACATTTATCAACTTAGAGGCAAACAACTGTGCTCTAAACCAAAGGCACATTCCACTGGAGGCCTAGCCACTTCTACAGCTTTTCAGGCTAGGCTACCCTTAGATACTATTTGTGCAGCAGCCACTTGGGCCACTCCTCATACCTTTGTTTCTCATTACAAATTGGATTTGGCCTCCAGGAGTAGGGCCAGTTTTGGTTCCACGGTTCTCAAGAGTCTGTTCCATTGAGCCACCCAGGATAGAGGTGCTAGGGACGCGGTCCCATCCAGCAAGAATGAAGGCGAGATTGACAACTTAACATTTAGAAGTTATGTACCTACCATAACGTTCCATGTTAGTTGTCTTCTCTCGCCTTCTTTCTTGCGACCCTCCCTACTGTCCCCCTTGCCTGGACAGACCTTGATCTCCCTTGTCTCTGGAAGATGTTTGGGCACCAGTTAGTTCTAGTTTTATTTATCTGGTTTTCCCTTACAGCCCTTTAGGCTAGTTGCTCTTCTTTCCTTAGTGGAAAGTTTTTTTTATGCTAGGCAGTTGTCCCTCTAGGTAACAAACGAGATCTGGGTATTACCGCCTTGCATCATGGGATATGGGGCTGCCTCGAGCTGGTAAAAGTGACTCTCGAGCTTAGCAAGTGCCGAGTTGGAGCCGAGGATCGGCTCCGAACCCATCCAGCAAGAAAGAAGGCGAGAGAAGACAACTAACATGGAACGTTATGGTAGGTACATAACTTCTAATTTTGCAAAACCTGTTATTCTAGCAACTTTCCAAGTTTATAAGAGCATTATTTAAAATCTGTCTGTATTTTTTTTACCTTTGTCCCCCCATTAATTTTGGCTCTGTACAGATTTCTTGTGCTAAAAGTTTGAGAGGTAAGACACTTTCTTCTCATGCAAGCTATTAGTTCGCTTGGGCTAAGCTGACTAAAAAGTCAGGCTTGGCACTAAGCACTTCAGAGGTTACCTACCATCAAAGAGTGCACCTCTTGTGGGCTTTTGAGGATCGTCAATCAGCTAATGCTGGGAAGATAAGTTCTCTATGGGGGAAAAACTTCCACTTTACTATTTTAGATAGAAATTGTACTTTTTCATGAGATTTTAACGTTAAAGCTAAAAATGTATTTTCAGTGACTGTCCCATAACTTTTAATTACTTTTAAACAGGTGCATCACTTTTTTACTTTTTGGTAAAAAGTTAGTAAAACTAATTTTAAACTACTTTTCTGAAGTAAATGTTGTCTTGTTTTACTTTTGTGGGTTGGGGTAAGTGTTAAAGTGTTTTTACTGTGTTTTTATGGGGAAAATTTTACCTTTTTACTACTTATCTGTTTTACTGATTACTTCTGCTAGGCATGCTTAGAAATCTGGTATCTTTTTTTGGCTACTGCCTACCGATTCCTCAAACGTTCATAATATTAATCACTACTGCGGTAGCCTTAGCTCTACGGGTTATATCCTGCCAAGGATGTAACAGCTGCCCAGCTTCCAAATCATCAGGGTACCTTCCAAGTGCCCAGTCAGCCCAAGGTGAGCTGACTAAAACGATAGGTTTGGGTACCAAGCTCTTCAGAGCTTTCCTGCTTCTGAAGAGTACGCTGCTGTGAGGCTTTCAGGGATCGATGGTCGGTTTGCACTGTTGCTTTGCTGGTCAGGTAAGTTACCTTTGGTGGGAAAAAAAACTTCCACTTTAGAAAAAATTATTTTGTTTGATACCACGTTCCAGTTCAGGAAAGTTATTTTAAAAGTAGGAGTTTGTGTTTTAACAGACTATTATGAGACTGTACTGTACTTTTAAACTACAGCAATCTTAATTCCAGTCAGTTTAAAAGTTGTTTAAAGTATTTAAAACATTTTTTATATGGAGAAAATGTGTTTAATTTACTTTTTGGGGGCTGGTAAAGCATTTTAAAGTGCTTTCTTTTATGAAAAAAAGGCTTTTAAAGACTTTAAATATTCACCAGCTTTTGCTGGTTGTTTTTGCTGGAAAGAGACACAATTTTCCATGGAACAAACTGTCGGTTCCATGGTTAGTCATTCTTCCAGTCACAAAAAAAAATCCTTTGCTTTCACAGCAGGGAAACAGTTTGCCTCAGCTGCAGGTGGGTGACTTTGCTGTGACCATTAGTTGTACCTCAGACCACTCATCTTTTACCCTGGATCCTTATGGTGTAGCTCCTACAGCCCCTGTGGACTGGGGTTAGCGATATTCGCAGCTGTTGGGGTCCCCTCTGTGGACAAGGGAGAGCCACTGTTGTCAGTCTTGGGAGAAGGAACATGGAAGGCTTCCCTATTTTGTCAGAATGCTGTGCCCATCCCCTGGGAAGCTGCTGCTGCCATTAATAACACTGTTGGCCCCTTTGTTCCTGTTTTAAAAAAAAAAAAAAAAACAGGAAACTAAACATGTATCTACTACTCCTCAAATTTCTTTGGACAGAAGTAATTTACTAAGTCCAGCTCAAGGTTAATTCAGGATGTGAGAGTGTTCAATCTCGCCGTTTGTTCTTACAAATGGGTGTCGGAGCTGATCCTCGGCTCCGAGTCGGCCGCTTAGCAAAGCTCTGCATCTAGGAGAAGCTCGAGACCAACCTACCTCCCACAATTCCCTCTGCCTCTACCCCAGATCTAGTTTGCCGCTGCAACCGATCGCATTGAAATTGAAGAGCTCTGACCAACTTTGGGAAGATAAGTTAATTTCTTACCTTTTTTCCTTGTAAAATCTTCTGATCTTTTGGGATCTTAACTTTAGTGTGTGTGTGTGGGTCTGGTCATCCTTTTGGCTACTCTCTTATATATAGTAAATATATATATAGTTTAGTTTCCTTAGGGCCTACCCCACCTATTTCTGGATTAGGGTTATACTTGCAATTTTTATTGCTGTGTTTGTATACTTGATCTAATCATTTTGACAAGTGTTTTTGATATTTGTTCAGTTTTTTCTCACAGGATATGTCTGAAAAAGCCAAGTCTGGATTCAAGAGGTGTCAGTGTGGGCAAAAGATGTCTGTCACTGACAACCATAGCTCCTGTGTCTACTGTCTTGGCCCTGTCCATCTACAAGAAGACTCTTCTATCTGTCATTCTTTTAGTGGAAGGGTCATGACAGATAGACGCAGGAAGCTGATGGATAGAGGTCTTTTGAAGCCTGCCTTCCAAGAGGCGCTTGACAAGTCAGACCAGGCTTCTAAGTCCTCGAAGGGGTCGAAGACATCGGATCCTATGTCATCGGATCCGAGTTCTTCGTTTAAAGTTCGTTCACCAGTTCCACAGGCTTCGGGGCCGAGTGTCGAACTTCTTACTGTGACAGAGCCTCGAGTCTTGGAACCGGTGTCGGAGCTTCCACCTCCTGCTATATTGAGGTCGGTACCGCCGTCGGTTCCTTCGACCCGATCTTCCAGGCCCCTCTCCGACACCAACGTAGATCGCGTGGTGCAGAAGTTAATGGAGAATACGGCCCTGTCCAAGATCATTTCAGTCTCCTCCCAATTGGTGTCGAGACTCGAAGGCCTTCCCTTATCTCCATCTGATCCTCCTCCGAGGCCTACTCAGCTTTCGGAGCCGGGAGATGTTGATCTGATGATAGTGGAGCCCTTGGTGCCAGAACCGTCCCTTCCTCGGTCGGCACCGTTGACCTCGACTCTGTCGGAACCGTTAGCGGACTCGCGGAGCCGACGATCTATCCTTGGCTCCGGGACCGAGAGTCGAACCGATGTTTCGGTGCCGACTCTCCCCCTCAGTGCCTCGGCACGGATCACTTCGGCTCCGTCCTTGGGGTCGATGCCCTTGGCCTCTGCGTCGGAGATACTCCCATGTTCTTCAGAACCGGGGGACTCATCGGCTCGGGGTCCGGGGGCCTTTGACCTCATGAGGAAGGTATTGTCTTCTCAGACAACCACGTCAATGGAAGCAACTTCTCCCTCCCGTAAAGGTCCGTTGTCTACTTATGCACCCACGACTACCCATAAGCGTAGAGCACCAGTGTCTCAGCCACTCCCAGAGGGAGCCCCTTCTTCCTCGGAGGCCTCATCGGATGCCCCTTCCGATGACGTTCTGAGGAAAAAGTTGTGCAAGAGGAGGCACTTAGATTCTCCACAAGAATCTTTAACATCGGATACTGATTTATATAAGTCAGAAGGGTCCCCAAAATCACCCTCAGAGGATGTCTCCTTTGCTGACATCCTGGAGATCCTGAAGCAGAGAGGTGATTGGCAGGCCCTACCCCCTTCTGAGCATGAGTCGGTTCTGCTGAAGGCATTTGGTGCTTGCCCTTCCTCCTCCTGGGTCACTCCACCCTTCGACGAGTTAATGGAGTTAATTGCTCGAAGGGCGTGGGAGGCACCTGACACAGTGGAGCCAGTTCCCAGGAAACCTAACAAATACATAACTGCCCCTCAGGACAAGTCATACCTTACTAAGGGAGTTCCAGTGGATGCTATGGTGGTGGCTGCAGCCACTAAAAAGGAGATGTCCGAATCTTCCTCTTCTGTCCATCCCCCTAACAGAGACTCTAGGACCATGGACAGATATGGGAAGCGCATTTTCAGTTCAGCGACTTTTTCCATGCGATCGCTGAACTACTTGACACACTTCACACGATTACAGAGGGATCTAGTCAAGGAGTTGGGAGATACCCTCCAGGGTAATACAGATGCTGCTGTCTCGGACAAAGTTACAGCACAGCTCACTACCCTTACATCTATTGTGAACTCGTCCATGAGGCTCATCTCGTATGCGGCCGAAGGGTCGAGTAGGGCTGCAGCTTCAGCAATTGCTCTCCGTAGACAATCCTGGATGCGGCTGTGCTCCTTTGCGGAAGCCTTCAAGTCTTCCTTTACTAACGCCCCCTTTGATGTGGCCACTCTTTTTGGCCCCAAAGTAAAGGAGACCCTAACCTGGTGTGAGCAAGAGGGAAAGACTCTGTCTGCTGTCGGAGTCCGTTTTTCCACCCCATCCAGACCGTACCCCAAAGGGCAACGAGGTGGAAAGATGTGGTTTTGTAAACCCCAGGGTTCTTTCCCAGGCACACAGGGTGATGCCCCCCCAGAGGCAGAGGAGGGGGCAGAAATGGAAGACGCCACCCTGGCGGCAGAGGGGGTCCGCAGAACCAAGGTGACAGGGATACCATCCCTGGGAAGCCTTTCCAGCACTCCTGAGAGGAGGCCCGACTGTCCTGCTCTGGAGGCAGTCGGGGGTCGCTTAGCTTTATACCCTCAGGCCTGGCAAAGCCTTACTTCAGACAGTTGGGTAAAAAGCATTATTACCAGAGGTTACAAAATTCCCTTTGTATTTCCCCCATTACCACAAAAAAGATTCCCAGATGCACCACCCCATCTGCGAAAACCTGCAGCTATAGAAATCTCAAAGCTGCTAGTAAAAAGAGTCATCCAACCAGTCCCGGCGGACCAAAGAGGATCCGGAACTTACTCAAGGTTCTTTTTAGTTCCAAAAAAGACAGGGGACTGGAGGCCAATTCTGGACCTAAGCACTCTCAATACATTTGTGAAGAAAGAAAAGTTCCGGATGGTCACGCTTCAATCGATCCTTCCGTTTTTACAGAAGGACAACTGGATGTGCTCAATAGATCTCAGGGACGCCTACTACCACATCAAAATGGCCAGAGTGTCCAGAGATCACCTGCGCTTCCGGCTATGAGCCAGCCACTTTCAGTTTCGGGCCCTGCTCTTTGGTCTAACCTCAGCCCCCAGGGTTTTCACCAAATGCATGGCAGTGGTAGCGTCTCACTTGAGACGCCTAGGATTCCGGGTGTTTCCATATCTGGACGACTGGCTCCTTACTGCCACCACCGAGCGTCAACTGATACAGGCCAGGGACTACACAATCAACCTTTGTGCTCAGCTAGGGATTTCAATAAATTTTGAAAAATCTGCGTTACAGCCCTCACAGCATATTTCATTTATAGGCGCAGATCTAGATACCCGTTCTTTGCTACTAAAACTACCCTCCACAAGAATAGCTTCCCTGCGAAAACACGTATCTCTCCTGCTATTGTCCAAAAAGTCCCCAGCCAATCTAGTCTTGAAAGTCTTAGGGCTCATGTCAGCGTCCCTCATTGCAGTTCCCATGGGGAGGCTACACATGAGAGTTCTCCAGTGGCTGCTGTTCGCACAGTGGTCGTTCCAGCAGTTACCGCTGACACACGAGATTCACATAACGAATACCTGCAAAGCACACCTGTCTTGGTGGTTACAGAGTCACAACTTCATTAGCGGCCGACCGTTTGTGTTACCCAAACCAACTGCCACAGTGACCACGGACGCTTCCCTGATAGGGTGGGGGGGCATCTTTCAGGGACAGACAGTCCAAGGCGAATGGTCCAGCTTAGAGTACAACCTGCACATAAATGTTCTAGAGATGAGGGCAGTGTTTCTAGCGTTGCAACACTTCTCCCCCCTTCTACCTCTAGGGCCTATTGCAGTACAGACGGACAATGTGTTCGTAGTCTGGTACATAAACAAACAGGGAGGAACCAAGTCTTACCAGTTGTGCAGAGAGGCCATGAGAATTTGGCAATGGGCAGAGTCCACGGGTCGCTTTCTAATAGCAATGCACATCCCGGGGTTATCCAACGTCATAGCGGACAGGTTGAGCAGAGCCATCCGGTTACCTCATGAGTGGTCCCTCAATCAGAAAGTGGCGGAAAGGATTTTCCGCAAATGGGGCCAGCCTTGCTGCGATCTGTTTGCGTCTCCAATGAACGCCAAATACAGAAGCTACTTTGCCCTTTTACCCCCTCCAGGGGATGTCCCCAGGGACGCTCTGATTCACGATTGGCCCCCGGGTCTCCTGTACGCTTTCCCTCCTATACCACTGATCCCGAAATTTCTTCAGAAAGCCAAGGACCAGGAGAGGACTATAATTCTCATTGCCCCATTCTGGCCTCGACAGATTTGGTTCCCCTTTCTTCAAGCCCACCAAATGCAGGAGCCCTGGATTCTGGACCCAGTCCCAGATCTGCTGACTCATTCATCAGGAGCTCCTCATCCATCGCTCCTATCCCTCAAATTAGCAGCCTGGCTGCTCCGCTTCCCTACTTAGCCAGGTCTGATCTTCTCTCTCCGGTGGTTCAGAACATTCTGGTTGCCTCACATAAGGCTTCCACTACTAAAATCTATACTAGTAAGTGGAAACGTTTCGTCTACTGGGCGACTACACAGCACTTGGATCCTTTAGTAGCCCCCCTAAACAAGATTTTGGAATTCCTGTCCATTCTGTTTCACCAAGGAGCCTCTACTGCCACTTTAAAAGTTCAGTTGGCCGCTATTTCCAATTTTCACATAGGAGAAAACGGAGCTCCCATTATGGCTCATAGGCTTTGTAAAGCCTTCATGAAAGGGTCCTTTCATCTCAGACCAACAGTTAGGTTACCTACAGCTCCTTGGAATCTAAATTTACTGTTACCACCCTTTGAACCAGCTTCTTCCTGTTCCTTAAAGTTCTTGTCCTGGAAGACTCTTTTTCCTAGTAGCTATCACTTCAGCCAGACGAGTATCAGAACTTCAGGCACTTTCCATTAAACAGCCGTATTTAATTTTTCACCCTGACAGGGTATCATTACGCACTAACCCTTCCTTCCTCATTAAGGTTTGTTCGGTTAACAACATTAATCAGTCCATTGAGCTTCCTACATTTTTCAAGAACCACTCCAACAAGCTGGAATATATGTTACACAAGTTGGATGTTCATAGACGACTCAGATTCTACCTGGATAGAACTAAGGACCATAGGAAAGCGGACCAACTCTTTATAGCCTTTGCGGACAACAAAAAGGGCATGGCAGTGACGAAGCGCACACTTTCTAAATGGCTAACTGATTGTATAACCTTTGTGTATTCTGCTTCAAACCAGATTTTGCCCACCAAACCAAAGGGACATTCTACTAGGTCAGTTTCCACATCTCTGGCTCATGCAGCTCGTCTGCCATTGGACACTATTTGTGCAGCCGCCACTTGGTCTAAATCTCATACATTCATCACTCATTATAAAGTTGATAGGACTTCCAGGGATAGAGCATCTTTTGGTTCCACTGTGCTCAGGAATGTTCTTCCGTGAGTCACTCAGGGTAACGGAGCTAGGGACGCTACCCATTTGTAAGAACAAACGGCGAGATTGGACACTCTCACATAAAGAAGTTATGTCCTTACCATAACGTTCCATGTGGAGTGTTCATCTCACCTTTGTTCTTACATCCCCACCCTCCCACCCTCAGGTCTGGAAGAACGTACGGATTTAGAAGTCTGGTCTGTTTGTCTCCCACTAGTGGTCTCTCTGTTGTTCCTACTGGCTCGAGCTAGTGTCTGCTCCTTATGTATAATGTATCCCTTCTTGATTACCTTTGTTATTGCTGGATCTGGTCTTGTTTTGCAAACTAGATCTGAGGTAGAGGCAGAGGGAATTGTGGGAGGTAGGTTGGTCTCGAGCTTCTCCTAGATGCAGAGCTTTGCTAAGCGGCCGACTCGGAGCCGAGGATCGGCTCCGACACCCATTTGTAAGAACAAAGGCGAGATGAACACTCCACATGGAACATTATGGTAAGGACATAACTTCTTTTTATTGATCCTTCTTATAATCTAGTTTCTGGTAAAAGAAAGAGAGATACTGCTTTCCTGAAGAGATTCAAGATCCTAACTCTGGACAGGAAGATGAAGAACAGTTATAGGGTTTTCTCCTCAGATTTTTGATTCAGACTGAGGAGAGCTCAGTTTCCTCCCTGTGGAGGTTTCTCTTTCTCCTGAGACTATTTTTAGAATGAGCAAGTGTTCTCAATGGGAGAACATGGAGGCTTTTCAGTCACTCACAAAATACTGTGACCTATTACAGAAGGAATTTTCAGAACCTTCACCTATTCCTCCAGTTCAGTCAGCTTTGGAGGATGTGTGTTACTGCCTGCAGTTTTTCTGATAGTCAGCCAGCTGTCCCTAAAAAGGCAGAACAGGTATATAAAGTTCCTCATTCTTTTAAGTTTTTACACACGCTTCCCAAACCTGACCCAGCAGCTATATGTTTAGTTAATCCTACTGGTGCTAAACATTTAATTAATTCCAATCTTACTCTGTATAATAAAGATGGCAAGATTATTAATAAGTATGGGGAAAAGTATATGCTTCTGCAAATTTGGTTTTCAGAATTTTATATTATCAGGCTCATGTATTAAAGTTTGTTCTGACTAATTTTGAAAGTATGAGGAATATTTTCTGTGGAGTTTCATCATGTGAGGAAAAGACCTGCTTTAAATAATTTAGTTTCTTCAGTTGTACAAGTCACTCATTGTTTACAGTATGTGTGTGACTCAGTTGGTACTTCTTCCAGGGCTATGGCCACCAATACTGTTTTGAGGAGGTTTGGCTGGCTGTTATCAGAACCTCCCACATGATGTTAAAAATGAGATTATAAATTACCCTTTGGATAGGGATTTAGTTTTTGGACCTTGTGCTGCAGAGGTGATCAAAAAGTGCGATGAAGTGGGTAAGCTAATACAGGGAGTCTCTTAACATTTTTCAGCCCTCCTTTTCCAAGTTTTCTAAGGGATTCTCTAAACCCTCATCCAATGTTGTCAAAAAATAAAGTACACAGTCTTAACAAAATGCAGGTAAACAGATATTTAAGAAGAAATGGTAAGGGCCTTCCAGAAAGAATTCTGGAAGCCCTCCCCCCAAAAAAACAAGGACAGTCTAACAAGTCAAAGTGACTATTTAATGGACCTTAAGCCTTCTCTCACTCTGGTAGCCCTTTTTCCCTTCTTGAAAGTCTGACTCTCCTCATTTGTATTTGATAACAGTTAGTTTCAGATGACTGGGTTGTGAAGATCATTCAACAAGGTTACAGATGGCAGTGGGAGCAAATTCCTCCTTCCCAGGGTGTAATACTTCATCTACCAGACCAGACTCTTTTATTTCCATCTGTCTTTCATCACATGCTGTCTCAGGGAGCAATAAAACCAGTTCCTCTTCACTAGTGGGAAAAGGTTTTTATTCAAGGATGTTTTCAATGCCAAAGTAAGAAAGAAAATGCTTGGAGACCAGTTCTGGATCATTCTTTCCTAAACCTGTTTGTAATAGTGCCCAAGTTCAAAGTGCTATCACCTCTTCTTCCTCATTTAAGTTTCTTGGTAACAGTAGATTCAAAATATGCTTATGATCACATCTCTATTCACCCTGACTTCAAGCATTTCTTAAGGTTTTGTGTGTCTGGATCGCATTATCATTTTTCCTGCCTTACCCTTTGTTCTATCCATTGCATCAAGAGTGTTTATAAAGTGTCTAGTTATAGTTCATTGCAGGCTACAGGGTATCCAAATTTTTCCATATACTTGCTTATATTTGCAGAGTCTTTTTCAAAGTGTCAGGATTATCTCACTTGGGTGAGAGAGCTCTTACCCAAACTGGAATTCAGAGACAACATTCAAAAGTCTTTTTAAATCCTTCACACAGGATTGCATTCCTACGTTGTCAGCCAGACACCTCAGTTCAAAGAGCTTTTCTTCTACAGGAAAAGATAGATCTAAATCTAGATCTATTTTTAAGGTTTTCACTCAGATTTTGGTCACTGTGAGGGAATACCTTCGGATTTTGGGTTTTATGGCATCTGTGATTTTCATGATACCTCTGGCAAGACTCCACATACAAATGATATAATGATATCTAATGTATCTTTGATCCCAGCACCAACATCCTGTGTCCTTTCTAATTCCAGTGCTGGGGTCTGTCAGAAGAGAAATCACTTTGTGGAGACAGAAAATATTAAATTCAAGTCTTCCCAATTCACTCCTTGTTGCAAAGCAGTCAGTCACAACAAACACCTTGGACTTTTCTTTGGGAGCAGTTTCTGGATGGATAAAAGTGCAAGGTGTGTGGGACACTAGGGATAGATGCATGCAGATAAATATGAATGAGATGCTTACCCTGATCAAGGCACTGAACTCACTGAATCATCTTTGGTCCCTGGGACCTCTTCATGTTGTTACAGGCAGTACCACAGTCATGTGGTACATCAACAGGCAAGGGGGGAGCAAGTCATGCCCCCCCTTTAGAGGTTAGCCATATGAGCTTGGGATATAGATTCACAGCACAGTCTCACTCTACAGGCTTCTTACATTCCGTCAGAGCAAAATTGTGTGGCAGACAAGCTAAGTAAGACAAGAAAAAAGGAAACTAGATCAGGGGATTTTATAGGTTCATAGGTTCATACTAGGCTATCTGCCCTAGGGCATTTATAAGCCTAGCCAGAATGTGTTTGGCTTTCGCCACCCATTTTAAATTTATTTTGCTATGCCCTTTTTCGAGGTTAGTATACTGTGCCTCTGTCTAACAGTGACACAGAAGTGATACCCGGGGTAAACCTACGATCTCCCATCCACTCATCAAGATTCCTCTTGAAGAGAGTCAATGAGGGACTCTGCCTAACCTGGACTGGGATTTTATTCCAGAGTGAAGGGAGCCTCTGGGTTATGAATCTGTCCCTCCAGCATGTCCTATTTATTTCAGTGCTGAGGTTCAAGTCTCTCGAGCGCGTAGCTCGATGGGATTTCTGTTTTCTGAGGTGCAGCATGTCCATTAATTCTGGGGTGGACATGGCTTTATACATCAGGCACAGATCGCCTCTGAACAGGCGGTATGCCTTTGAGTAGAGCTGGAGTTTCTTTAACCGGGCAGCATATGGCATCTGTTTGAGCCCTTTGATCCTCTTGGTGAGGTACTTTTGGGGTCTTTCCAGTTGCTGCAGGTGTCTGGTAAGGTACATCCCAAAAGGGGCATTGTACTCAATTATGGGCCTGATGAGGGATAAGTAAAGAGGCACGATGACGTCCCCTGATCTAGATGTGAATCCCTTCATGATTAGGTGGGCTATATAAAATGTTTTTCTAACCACTTTGGCCACGTGGTTGTCAAATGAGAGATTGCTATCAACTTGGGTCCCTAGGTCCCTAATTACTTCTTCTGTACTTAATGGATTACCACCTATGTGGTAATTTGTGAGCACTTTGTTTATGCCAAAGGGGATGACTATACACTATATGGCATTTAGCTTGAGGCCATGGCTCTGGCACCAGTTGTCTGTTTCTATGAGGCCCTTTTGGAGGATGCTTGTGTCGGCTGGAGAGTCGATTATGGCACCCAGTTTGCAGTCATCTGCGAACTTGGTCAGCCACAGTCCTTCCGTGTTGGCCTGTACCTCCAAGAAATATATACCAAACAAGAGAGGTCCCAGGACTGAGCCTTGTGGAACACCACTTGTAACTGGTTTGGAGTCTGACATGGCTCCAGCAATTCTAACCATGTGGGTTCTGTCCTTGAGCCAGTTTGCAATCCATCTAGTGACATAGGGGTTTATATTTAAGCTGGTGAGCTTATCTATAATGCCCGAGTGGGGTATTGTATCAAAGGCTTTTGCGAGGTCCAGGTAGGCTGTGTGGACCACCTTCCCCTCGTCAATGGCCTTGGTGACTGTTTCAAAAAAATCAACCAGGTTTAAGAGGCAGGATCTGCCCTTAACAAAGCCGAACTGGGTAGGATCCAGTGTTTGTAGGTCCCCAATATCTTTATTTATGAGGTCCATGATGATCCTTTCCATAGCTTTGCAGACCAAGCTAGTCAGGCTTATGGGGCGATAGTTTCCAGGATCCGTTGAGGCACCACCTTTATGGAGAGGGACCACTGTTGCTGTACGCCACTCTTTGGGCACATATCCTGTAGTAAGGCTGAGATTGAACAGTAGTTTTATGTTTGGGTTTAGCTCTTCTTGGAGTTCATGTAGGGCAGCCGGGACACCGTCTGGTCCCATTGATGCTGTGTTTTTTGCTTTGGAGAGGGCTCTTACCTGAGCATCTGAGATGTTAGGGGGGTAGCACTCTGCTGGGATAGATATTTGCCCTTTTGGTGGTGGGGGGGGGGAATTTGCACTGAACCTGTCAGCTAGGATGTTGGCAATGTCTGTGGGTTCGGTGTATTTTTTGTCATTTTGGACTAATTCTGAGCATATCTGGGAATTACCACCCAGGTTCCTAACATAACTAAAGAAAGCCTTGTGATTATCCTTAGTGTCCTGTGCAATTTTCTCTCGAAGCTGGCCTTAGACAATTTTATGTGTGCCCGTAGTTTTTTGCTAATACTGATCAGTGATGCCTTCCCTTTTTGGGATTTTGCTCTATCATTTAGTAGCTTCTTCCTTCTATTGTATAGTTTGTTTATGGCTGGGGTCCACCAGACAGGACGTCTGCCTTTGGAGGATTGGGTCTTGGTTTTATTTGGGATCGCATGATCCATGCATTCCTGAAGGTGTTCATAGAATGCGTTTATAAAGGATTCTGCGGTCTGTGCCTTATTTTCCACAGGCCCGGTGGCTTTGAAGGATTCCACCTCAGTTTTGAGGAGTGTGAAATTTGCTTTAGAGAAGTTTTTCACTGTGGTTTTCTGGGCAGGGGGTGGGGTCGGGATGTGAATATCCAGTGAGATTAGTTTATGGTCTGATTTTACCAGTGAGGGATACACTTCTGGTCTGGAGCATAGAGTCCCCATGTTGGTGATGATCAGGTCCAGTATGTTTTCCCCTCTTGTGGGAGTGGTAACAAGTTGTTCCATAGCATTTGAGTTTATAAATTCTAGGAACCTTTGGGCTAGGGTGTTGGAGCTAGAGTAATGCTCCCAGTCTATGTTTGAGTAGTTGAAGTCGCCCAATATAATGGTGTTTGGAGAGACCTTCATATTTTCCAGTGTTCTCAGGAAGGCCGAGTGGGGTTCCTGGGTTTGGGAGGGTGGTCTGTAGCAGGCTATAAACTGGAAGGCAGTTTTACCCACTGTTAGTTGCACATGGATAGTCTCTGATGCTTCGTGCTTTGCCACCAACCTGGAGATGTGGGTATCTTTGATGAATATCGATACTCCCCCTCCTTTTGTGGTTCAGTCCAAGTTTGGGGGCCGAAAATCATGGTATGAGGTATAACCTGGTAGTGCTGGGGTGCTCTCGGGAGCCCTGAACCAGGTTTCTGTTACTGCACAGATATCGATGTTCTCCATGCTAAGGAGAGTTTCGAGTGCATGCATCTTGAGGTTTAGACTTCTGGCGTTGAGTAGCATTACTCTTAGTTGCTTATCCCTTGTGATACCTATGGAGGTGGGTTTGTCTTTTGAGCCTTGCCTAAAAAAGGCACTATGGGGATAGCAAGAGCCTTTGCCAATATCCAAAGCCCAGGGTGACAGGTGCAAGCCGTCCCTAGCGAAGCATCGTGGCTTGTCGAGCATATCATCCCAAGCTGACAGGCATTGGATCCTCTTTGAATGACACCAGTACTTAAGCCAATTGTTGAAATTGATCATCTTGTCTTCATATTGTGGCATCATTCTTGGTGAGGGTAAGATGCTACTCAAGGTCAGGGTCATACCGGCCTGGGCTACATGCTCAGAGAGCTCCTTTATGTCTCTTTTCATGTAGTCCAGGGAGGTACGTCTCAGGTCATTCACACCAGTATGGACAATGACTGAGTCATATTTGTACTTGCCTTGGAGTGACCTGAGTGCTAGTGTTATGTGGTGGATCCTAGCGCCCGACAGGCTGCTCACCGTGACCCTCTCCTTGTTCAGCCTGGTGAGCGGGACGTCAATGTGCCTGACGATAGAGTCACCTATTACAAGTGTACCAGGTGTGTTGTTTAGTCTTAAGGGCTGTGACTGTTCGGCACACTGGCTTTGTGAGATATGTGTTGCACGTGTTTTGTTTTGGGGTAGTGGCTGCTTGGGTGTCTGCTTTGGAGGTCTCTGCTGCTTCGGCAGATCTTTATTTAGAGCCTCAGTATGTTTTGTGTGATTATGTGTTTGGTTTGCTGTCGTGGTAGGTCTATGTGAGACTGGAATTGTAGTGAGTGTGGTTTCCTTCTCCTCCTGACTGGTTATGCCAGTACTGAGTTGAGAGAGCTTAGCCTCCAGTTTGGCTATATGGTTGCATCTCTCACATGTTTTGGAATTTGTTGGGAGGAGGAGAGGGTTGTCTGTGTACATGAGGCAGTTGTAACATTGCCTCAAGATTCCCATATTCACCAGCTGGACTGGAGAGGAGATTGACAACTGACCTTTGGACATGCTAGAATAATATTGGGAATTCCTTAATAATTGAAAAACAGGGCCAGTGGGGAGTGAGGGTGTAGTGCTTTTAATTTTTAGTGCTGACTTATATAATTGCTTTAGTGAGCAAGTGCCAGGTAACTTAAGTGCAATGTGTTACAGGTAACTTAAATGCAAAAACGACAAACGACAAAAACGACATTTTCTAAGATTTGATCCATCTGTGGGGAGTTCCTCAGGTAGACCTATTTACCTCCTCTCTAAACAGTCAGTCATCAATATTCTGCTCCAGGTCTCCATGCAAGAAGACCAGGAAGATGATGCCTTTTCTTTTCCACCATGCATTGTTCCTGTATGCTTTTCCACCCTTTCCACTGATATGCAGGGTACTTCTGAAGATTCAGAAGAAATCACCCAAGATCATTGGGGTGACTCCCTTCTGGCCCAGGCAACCGTGGATGTTCTTCGTGTTTCACTGTTGCAGTCATCACCTGTGGGTTATCCGTGCTGTGGTAGCCCTCGGCCAGCCCAAATACCAGAGTCAATGTTTTTCTGCATCGGCTGCTGTCATTTGCTGCCTGACATCAGGTCGTCAGTGCTATAAAGGAAGGCAGCTGACGCCATTACATCAGTCTTTCTTGCCGTGGAGCCCATAGCAGAAGCAGTTCACAAGTGTGCCAGTCGGTCACTACCAGAGTTTGAATTACAGCTGAAAACGTCTAAAGCTAAGTACCCCCGTTATCCTTTTTTCTTGCACAAACTGATGTCCAAAAAAGTTAACAGTTGTCTCACCTGTGGAAAGCAAAGACTTCCATTCATACTGCATCACTTGTATAGGCCCAGATCATGACGTCCCCCATTGCCAGTTCTTTGCCCTCTTTAATGCGAGAACCACTTGTTGTAGAGCTCTTATTGTAGCCAGGTATTTTCATCTTCTGACTTCGCATTCTAAAATGGCGTCCATCAGCCAACAATCCATATACATTCTGAAAAAAACATAAGGATAAAGATAGAGATAGACCACACAAAGATAAGCCTTCCGATGATTCCACCACTAAGCAGGTTGTCAGTTCTCCGGACTTCATTAAGGCACCTTCGCAGCCCCTGATGCCCATTTCAATACCTTTGCAGGCCTCTACTGAGACCCTTTTGGAGTCCGGTATGTTGCAGAAATCTTCTTCGTCTTCCGAGCCTTTGGTTGTGTCTGCCTTGGTTGAGTCTGGAGCCGCGACGCAGGCACCAGCTTCCAAGGAGGTTTTTCGCACTACCGAATTTAGACAAAAAAGCCTTCTCCTCCAACTACCATTTCTCTCAGACCGATGGATACTCTTAGGCCCAGAAGCAAGGCCACTTCTAGGAAAACTACCTCTAGCCACCATTTTACTCCTGCTCCACCACCCCAAGCTCAAATGATTAAAATGGTGGAGGATCTTTATGAGGAATAGTCAGGCCACACCTTCTAAAAGGAAAAGAGACCTTTCTCCTGAAATACTGACATAACAGGATTCTGAGGAGTCTGATTATTCAGATTTTGAAGAGGAACAACAACCTCTGACTGCTTATGAGGATTCAGATGCAGAAGAATCCACTCCTTCTACCACTCCACCAGAAGATCTTTCCTTTGGCAAAACCCTTCACACCCTCAGGGAACAATTCCACTGGGAATCTCAGGACTTCCCTCAGTCTAAGAAAAGACTACGTTTCTAGACCTGCCCCAGCACAGACCCTTGGCCATCCCTCCAATCTTAGAGGTGGTTGATGTCTCCCATGAATCCAGCTTAACTCCTGATCCCCTCCCACCTGCTCCCAGAAAACCTGACAGGTATTATAGTACCGGATTCTCACAAATACCTGTACAGAAATCCTGCTGCAGACCCGCTCATTACACAGGGACCAAAAGGAGCCAAGTCTAGTTCTGCAAAGAATCCTATTCCTCCTGACAAGGACTCCAGAGCTGTAGACAAATGAGGTAAAAAAGTATACACCTCTGCAACCTTAGTTGTCAGAGCACTCAACTGTCAGTTCAACATGTTAAAATATCAACAACACACTTTGGAACTATTAAAACAAAAGATTTCAACCTATCCTGACTGTGCCAATTCGAAAGAGTTAGCAGATTTACTGCACTCTACTTGTCAAGTGGCTAAACACTCATTACACTGTGGATATGACGCCCTAGAAATCTCAAGCAGGGCAGCAGTCTCAGGATCTGTCATTAGGAGACATGCATGGTTGAAGGAACAACCTCTCCCTGATCATGTCAAATCTAAACTACTCGATGCACCTTTGGATAAGGACCGCTTGTTTGGAGTAAAAGCAGAAGAGGTGCTTAAAAAGATGGAAGACAAAGCAAAATCTATGCAAACAGTAAAAGATATCCTTCAGGTACAACATCCTAGGTTCGGCAGGAATTTTCCCTCAAAACACTGGTCCTTTCCTGCACCTAGCAGACAGCGGCAAGGTAAGCCCCATAGGGGCAGACCACCCAGACAGGGGCAAGGTAATTTTTCAGGGATACAAATTCACCTTCAGCAAACTCCCAATTCCAAGAAGGTACCCAGACTTGCCTCCAAATCAGTTGACAGAGACATTGAACAAGTCCAAACTCTCATATCCCAAGGGGCAGTAGAACCTGTCCCCTCAGATTAAACAGGCAAAGGCTTTTATTCCAAACTATTCCTTGTTCCCAGAAAAGAGGGTACTTGGCACTCCATTGTGGATCTATCCATTCTGAACACTTTCCTGGTGGTCCCCAAATTCAGAATGCTAAATTTGCAGCAGCTGCTGCCTATGCTGACAAAAAATGCCTGGTTAGTTACCCTAGATCTAAAAGATGCCTACCTCCACATCCCCATAAGGAAATCCTGCAGGACATTCCTTCGCTTCAGAGCAGGCTCACAACACTTTCACTTCTCTGCGCTACCCTTTGGCTTATCTTGTACTCCCAGGGTGTTCACCAAATGCTTAGCCCTGGTTATAGCCTATTGCAGACATAAAAATATACAAATTTACCCTTATCTGAACGACTGCCTCATTTAGGCAGATTGCAAAGAAAAGCTCCTCAAGGACCTCCTCTTTGTCAAAACCCTCCTAACCTCCTTAGGGTACACCATCAACGAGAAGATTTCAAGGCAAACACCCTCCAGGAAGGTCATTTTCTTTGGAGCACTGCTGGACACAGCATCCCAAATGGCCTTCCTATCCCCAGAAAAGCAGAGCTTTCTGCCTCTCTCTTTTACCCAGCTGGCTTCCAGATGTCACCTCACTGCGAGGAAGTTCCTGCAAGCCTTGGGGTACATGGCATCTTGCATCCTTCTAATTCCTCTGGCCAGGCTTCACATGAGAAAACTTCAGTGATACCTAAAGAACTTTTGGTTTCAGCACTGTCAACCTCTAGAGACCTCGCTCCCTCTGATCCCCTGTATAAAGGCAGAGTTTCTCTGGTGGGCAGGGGCCTGTGCCCAGAACAAGGGTCTTTCCTTCATCCTCCGCCCAACCGGGCAGACCATTACCACCAACGCCTGCGACATAGCTTGGGGCCTTCACCTAGAAAGCAGATGCACCCAAGGTCTTTGGGATGCCCAGCACCTTCCCTTATACATCAACCAGAAATAAATAATGGCAGTACAAAAGGCTCTGACATCCTTCAAACCTCATCTCAAGGCAGGTTTTCTCCTTATCAAAACAAACAACACCACAGTAATGTGGTACATCAACAAACAGGGAGGGACCCAATCTTACCCTTTGTGCAGGCTAGCCATGAACCTCTGGCTGACAGCCTCTTCCATGGGACTACACCTGATAGCCCAGTACCTACCACGGATCAACAACTCCCTGTCAGACCACTTAAGCAGAAACTTACTGGACCCCCACGAATGGCAGCTCCATAGAAAAATCTTTTTACAAATCCCTCAGGCATGGGGAACTCTAGAGGTGGATCTCTTTGCTTCACATCTCAACCATCAGCTGAAAAAATTCTGTACCAGGCAATATCACCACCTAGCATGGAAGGTGGATGCCTTGACCTTCCCCTAGAACACCCTCTTTGTGTATGCATTCCCTCCTCTGCCTCTTATTCCCAAGGTACTGATCAAAATAAGGGAGGAGAGATCAAAGGCCATCCTCATTGCTCCAGACTGGCCCAGACAACATTGGTACCCCTTACTGTGCAGCCTGACCTTACAGCCTCCCAGGTAACTTCCCCTGATCTCAGACCTCTTAACTCAGATGGGAGGGGGGGGGTGCTGCACCCAGACTTGCAGACTCTCAAACTGTTAGCATGGCTAATACTCTAAAGGCAAACAAGGGGCCCCTGTTAAGCAAACAACTCCTAGACATTATCACAGAGGCCAGGAGGCCCAGCACCAGAAAATCTTATGCAGGAAAATATAAAAGATTCTGCTCCTGGAGCCAGTCCAGAGGGGGCAATACCTCACAACCTTCCATCCCTCTTATCCTGGACTACCTAGCAGACCTACTTAATAGTGGCCTCTCCTTCTCCTCTATTAAAATCCATGCCTCAGCCATTTCAGCTCATTTTGTTACAGAACAGGACCTGTTCTCCCATCCTTTGATTAAACAATTCCTCAGAGGGGTTTCTAATATCAGACTCCCAGAAGGCCACCCACTCCAGCCTGGGACCAGAATTATGTTTTGGAAAAACTAACTTTACCACCCTTCGATACTGCTGCTTCAGCAGAACTGAGGTATCTCTCCTGGAAGACTGCTTTTCTCCTAGCTATCAGCTCAGCCAGAAGGGTTTCAGAACTTCAGGCACTGATGGCCATTGAGTCCTTCATCATCTTCCATGCAGACAGGGTCTCCCTGAGGACTAATCCCTCCTTTTTGCCCAACGTGGTATCTAATTTAACTCTCAACCAGGCCATACATCTACCCACCTTCTTTCCTAACCCTCAAAACAAGGGGGAAAGAATTCTGCACTCACTAGACATGCACAGACAGCTCAGATACTGTCTGGACCATACTAAACCCTTCAGGAAAACAGACCAACTACTTGTCAGCTTTGCCCCAGGGGCAGAGGGGAAGCCCATTTCCAAACAAACCATTTCCAAATGGATATCACACTGTATCCATTTCTACTACAGATTGCATGGGAAACCCCCCTCCCTAAGTCTATTCAAACCCATTCTACTAGGGCAGTAGTCTCCACTTCCACAACATTCCTCAGAGGAGTTCCCACCAGGACATCCTGGAAGCTGCCACCTGGACTTCTGTCCATACCTTTACCAAGCATTACCACCTACCTCTATTTTCTAAGGCTAGGGTAGGGTTTGCCTATGCAGTTCTGCCGGGCATGCTGACCCATTCCTAGGTCTCTTACTAATCCTATCACCCCTCTCCTCAGTTTTGGGAATCCTCCCACAGGTGATGACTGCAACAGTGAAACATGAAGAACATAGTACAGTTGTGTACACTTACCGTAAATGTAGATGTTTGAGTGTATTCACTGTTGCAGTCCTGGTTTCCCACCCTCCTTCCCCCTTATATCCTCTTTCTTTAAGGAGACATAAGTTTCTAACGTTGGCTTCTAGCCACCAGGACCACTTTACCATATTTACTTGGACTTCTGACTGGTTAGGGCAAGAAAAACAGATGTAATGGTCTCGGCTGCCTTCCTTTATAGAACTGACGACCTGACATCAGGTAGCAAGCGACAGCAGCCAACGCAGAAAGACATTGACTGGTATTTGGGCCGGGCCAACGGCTACCACAGCAGGGATAACCCACAGGTGATGACTGCAACATTGAATGCACTCGAACATCTACATTTATGGTAAGTGTCCACAACTGTACTTTCTCTCTTCTTTTGTATGTGGTAGGGTCAATCACCGCAAGCTTCCTTACAGAATGGATCTACTCACACAAGATCAGGAGTGTTTGATACACCCTGACTCCAGTCAACTTCAGTTGACTGCCTGATTAATAGGGTTTTAATTCCCTTCAGGCACCTGTTTACTGAGGACATGCAGCAGGTACTAATGGAGGCAGGAAAGCCTGCTACTGGAACACCATATATTACCAAATAAAAAAGGTTTTCCTGTCTTGCCAACAACATAACCAGAACCCATTTGGGGCTAGTTATTCTCTGACTGGGCAATATTTGTGTGAGTTATTATCCTATGGCCTTTCTTACTTTTCCATCAAGGTTAATTTTACTGCCATTTCAGCACATTTCCTCATGGACATAGCTCAGTCATCACAAATTAACCGGGAGCACCTATTTTCAAGCTTAAATAAGCTTGCTTTCCCGAGTGCCCGGTTTGGGTGCAAGTGCACCCAAGATCTACAGTAAAGCACACTCTGTTCTGGCTGTGTACATCTCAGTCAGAACATTACTTTACTGCACCTGTTTTGCATGCAGCTGGCATGCTTCAATAATTTCCTGTCTGCTCAGTCCACATATCAAGGCTGCATCAGCATTTTGGAAGGCTAACACTCTGTGGAGCTACATTGGAGAGAGGAATATTGTTGGATGTGCACTTGAGAAATAATCGTTCATCTTTGATCGAGGCCGAGTCAGCATTACCTGGACTGAGTCGTACTCTTGAAGTGGTCTGGATTCGCAGATCCGATCTTGAGAGGGGGAACTTGTTATGGTTTGTGTTTGTGGGTGTGGAATTAATTGTTCCCAGGAGGGCTGAAGTTTTTAGTGGTCAGTAAGTTTGATCCTATCGAGGATTTTATTTTATTTTCGCTACTTACAGTAAATAAGCTGCTCTAAAAAACTGAAACACAGGTTTATGTGCAGGGCAAGGGGCGGTTAAGTGTACCATTGCTTAAGTCTTTTCTATAACTTAAAACAGACAAAACTTAGAGAGAGTAAATCACTAACTGTTCAGGAGTTTATTAGGGCAATATCAGTTATACTTCTTGGCACTGAAGAATTCCATTATCTGCAGTCCTGCACTGTGAATGTAACAACACTCTTGGAGTTCAGATAAATGCTTGACTTACTTCAGTCCCTAAACTCACTGTTGAAGAGCATTTCCTTTCACTGTTTGCAACGTGTTCTGGTTTGCATCTATAGCAAAGAATCCCCCACCTTTGTTAGCTGCTTAATTTGTTTCTCTGTTTTCTGCAGCTATGTAGAGTAACAACTTTCCCCATCAGTCCTTGCCCACACCCATCTCAAGCAATTTATTGACTCCTAAAGTAACCTAGAAGCCAATATTTTCTCTGCACACTCAACACATCACTCAACTTTGCTTTATTCAGGACAAGTTTTTTTTTTTGCATTAATATCTTTATCCATTTCTTCTTGTAGATGAAGATAAAGGATTGTTCAAGTAAGAAAAGCAGTTGCTACATCAAACTTTGCCGTATCATTGTCATTCATACATATTTATATACACAACTCCGATCTCTCTCTCTCTCACACACACACACACACACACACACACACACACACACACACACACACACACACACACACACACACACACACACACACACACACACACACAGTGTCTTTCTACATTCATATAGAGACATAAACATCCCATGGGTCTATAAGAATATGTTCATATAAACCATAAAAAGGTTTAAATTTAGTGTCTATATCTATCGCCATAGGTTGTGTTTTAGACCCCGAGGAGGAAACAATAGGTCTTAAAGGGGGGTTGGAAATGTCTTTGTGTAGTTTGGGGATACCAAAAATACCCGGAATATATATATATATATATTTGTGTGTGTGTGTGTCACTGAGCAGATCCAGAATTTGTAGAGTCAAGAAGAGCACTTAATTAATTGTTCTGTTCTCTATGATCTCCTGACTATAACGTTGCGGAACTGTCAGTTGTAGTGCAGCAGCCTTGCTTTACAAAACAGTTTTTAAATGTTTTAGTGTTGTGCCACTAGCAGTAATGTTTTAATGTGGCAGCAGCCCGAAGTTAGAAATGAATGCATACATTTGGTGTGACTGATCTATGTTTGCTGTGTGCTATGTATGAATGGCTGCTCACCATGATCACAGTTCAGAAGTGCTTAACACTAATAGCTAATTATTTATGTATATTTAATGCATAGTCAGTGCATTTCATTTAAACGTTTAAATGTGTTGGGTTTTTTGCTGTTTACGACAAAAGGAAAATTAATGCAAATGCAGTTTAGAATATGTTAAAGACCATAAAATAAAAAGCTGAAAACAAAATTTCTCCTGATTTTTATCAAATGTATTTATATCAGTGTAGAAATATGAAATGCTACTTTGGCTAATTCCTTGTCTCATAGTCAGGGGCAGGAAACTTAAGGACTTTGACCCCGTAGAGACATAAACGACTACTGTGTTTGATAAAGTGTGGTGTGTCCACTCAGTACTCAGTCTGCAGAGACTGCATGTGGTAAAATTTGCCAGGAATTGCAGCTTTAGTTAGAACACAATGTAAAGTATGTTGTGGATTTATGGTATCTGAGAGCAGGAAGAGTGGAAAGGAGGCTGGCATGAACCTGCTGGGACCAGGAAGAAACAAATTTCTCTGCTAGCCTGATAAACTGCAGTGCACCATTATTCTGCTTTTTCTTCTTTCTTGACTTGTGCTTATATGAGTGCTTGTTATTTATTCTTCTGTTTCCTTCTTAATTGGCCTAGAATGATGTCTTTCTTGCAATACAGACCCTGTCCCCACAGTGCTTATGATATTTACTTAAGGATGTTTGAAATTTTGCTAGTTGAAGCAAAGCAGTTAGTGTGTGCTATTTCTAAGATTCTCATAATATGTTGCATGAGCTGAGCCTTTTTAAGTCCATGTAGTATGTAAAGTCTGAGTGCTTTCAGTATGCTTATGAGGATGCATGGAAAATAAGGTCTGTCTGCTGTCAGTGTGCCTGTGATACATAGAACAAGTGCAGTTAACAGTGCTCTAATTTAATAATTGATGACCTATGCAGAGAGCAAGTTCTGGAGAGTAATAAGATGACTGCCGTGTATCTCACAGAGTTTGTTTTTTAGATCTCTGTGCTTTATGGATTACAGACGTTGCAGGACCACAACATAATCTGCATCTGCCTTCTAGAAGTGATATCACAGAACTGAGCTGTTTTGTTTCCTTCCTCCTCTGCGTTTTAGTGTTTTGAGTTTTATTCTGGATTTAGTCTTTTGATATCAATATATTTTATTTTTCTTTACTTTTCAAATGTTTTGTTTTATTTTTAACTATGTATGCTTAGTCACATTTTCTGTGGTGGATGTGGTTGTCAGGAAAATGTGAATATTTTTATTGTAAGGATAACAATACATTGAATAGGCCGTGGTAGTTGTGCTGCGGTAGCGTTGTCTCCTCACAGCAAGACGTTGTCCCGTTCGATTCTCAGCTAGAACGTCTTCTGTGTGGAGGCATACATGAATGGGCGTGCCTTCATTGAAGGTTGTCCATCGGGGCTGGCAACTCGGTACGTAAAAATCCTCTACCAAACATTAGCGGACCGGAGTTCTACTGTGGCGACCCCTAACCGGGATAAGCCGAAAGACACAACAACAACAATACATTGAATGATAATGTTTCACAGTGATGAATCCTGCCCTTTCTAAATGGCAGTTTTTCAGGTGACCTGCTTACATTGTTGCAGAAAAAATATTGCATCTTATCTAGCAGTTTTAGTGAAGAATAGATTACTACTGTCATGCTGGACTTGTTAAAAAGCTCTTGGTGATCAGCCTGTGGTTACTAGCTCTATATCTTTAAACTATGTTGACAGTGAGGCTGTGACCAGCAACTGGATAAAGCAAACAAAATAAGCTTTGAGACTGTTGATCGCCATGTACTATTAACAAAAGTTATACTCCTGTGACTTCTCTAGCAAGGCTATTTATTGCTCCTAAAAGTTATTTCATATGGAAAAAATCTGGTCAAAGCCAAAAATACTGTGTGTGTGTGTGTGGGGGCAAAAATAGGAACACATTTTAGGTATTGCTCTTATAAAATTAGAAGTTTGCTAAAATAAAAATTATTGTGTTACCATGCATTTTCTTTTTTTTTAAAACAAGTTTATTGTTTTAACATATAAGAGAAATATCATAACAATTTTATACAAATAATTAAAAATAGGTATTATTATAATATTCAACAAAACAACTAAAGTATTTACAAAGACATCCACTACAATCAGATCAATTAATTAAACTAAAATACTGTGCTATTGAAATTAGAATTTTTTTAACAAATTTTGTAAAGTATCCCATACAATAAAATGTGATGTTTTTCTAGTTGTTCTCATTCTAATTGTGCTTATTTCCATATGGCACATTATATTCATAACATTTTTAAATTCATTGAGCGAAGGAGGTGTATCTGAAATCCAAGTTCTAGTTATGATTTCCCTAGCCACTGCTAGGATAGACCATAACAAGGGAAGCTTAATCTTTTAACACATTGAGGTACAGGTGTGTTGAATAATATAAGAGACTTAGAAATAATGAAAATATCTGTAAAAGAGCCTGCAAAAATTCATTAATTGACTTCCAGTATTCTTTCAACTTCATACAGTCATAAAACATATGAGCCCAGTCAGCATTAATTTCTACATTACATCTCTTACATAAATTATCTTTATTATTAATTTTATTCATCATCAAAGGTGTATAAAAAGATCTATGTAAAAATTTCCATGTATAAAGTCTCCAGACAATGGAAGATGTAGTTCTATAAGCAGATTCCAATATATATTGTTTATCTTGTTGAGTTGGTGGGTCCCCATTAATAGAGGTGAAATAATTCCAGTATGAATCTACATTGTAAAAAGTTTCTTGTCTGATAATTTTATGTATATATGAAAGTTTACCTTTATCAGAAACTTTATGCTGTAAATTTATTATCAAGTAATCAATCAGTTTTGGAATAGATTCTTTAACTGTTATAGACATTAGATCTATTCTATCAATGAGATGTTGTCTAAAGATCTGAACCTCTAACCAGCAAGTTTCTCTTAGATCAAATTCTTGTTTTAAGAAATCTAGATTTTTAACTTATCAGATATCAGCTGATACCAGTACTTTAGATTATTATCTATAGCTAAATGAGCTCCTTCAGAAGTAGATGACATAAGCATACCCTGAGTATAAATTATAGGGAATACAATAAAATTCCATTCCCTATACTTAGGGTGCATGAATATAAAGTTACGATAACTAATAATAATATTTAATGGGTAACAGACCATATGTTTAGGTGTTAATAGGTGAAGTACAAAATTCCTTTAGCAACCACAACATGGAGTTATTTATAATCATATTTTTATGTGTTAAGGAGATTTTCATGAAGTGCATACTAATTAGCTCCCAATAATCTTTCCATTTTGTGACATATGACCGATCTATTAATAAAGTAATAACTTTTATAATAGAAGAGATAATATATAAATTAAAGTCTGGAAAAGAAATACCCGCTTGAGACCAGCTATTAGTATGTTTCTTTAATGCAATCCTAGGTCTATTAGGTGCCCATAAGAAATTTAACATTAGTGTATTCAGTTTCTTGATAGTTATTTTTGTAGGTGAAAGTATTATTGATTGTATTAAGTATAAAATCTTGGGGAATATTATCGTTTTAATAATTGTAAGTCTCTCCTCCATAGTAAAAACATATTATTCCAGGTATTAAAAGATTTTGTATATTAAGAAAACAGGTATTATAGTTATTATATATAATAGATTTAATATCTTTAGATAGTATTATACCTAAATAAGTTATCTGACCTGAGTTGGGTACATATTTAGTAAAATCACTAATGAGAGTATTTTTCGTGTATATATAGGTAGTATTTTAGTTTTTCTTCATTGAATATTAAACCAGAAATACTTTTAAAATTCATCATTTTATCAAATAAAGACTGCATAGAAGAATTAGATCCTGCTGATGTAATTAGAACATCATCTGCAAAAGTTGAATTTTTGATGTTGTATTTTCTTCTATTTCAAAACCCTCTATGTCAGTACTGTTTCTAATCAAATTAGCCCAAGGCTCCATTACTAAAGTGAATAATAGTGGAGAAAGTGGACATCCTTGCTTTGTACCTTTAAGAATGGGTATTTTTGTGAAACATATGTTCCTACCTTAATATAAGCCAGCGTTCCTTTGTATAAATGCTCAATTAAATTTACAAATGCATCAGAGAAATTTGTGCACTTCAGTAAGGTAAACAGATAGTCCCAACTTACTGAATCAAATGCTGAACCTATATCAAGACTAATAAGTGTTAAATCTTTCTTTATCCTATTTGCAGAATCAATTAATGTTAAAGTTCTTCTTATATTATCAAAAGTATTTCTATTTACAATGAAGCCCGTCTGATCTATGTCTATAATGCCGGGGATAATTGTCTTCAATCTATCAGCAAAAATACTCATAAACATTTTATAATCAACATTAAGTAATGAGATGGGTCGATATGAAGAACATCTAGTTGGATCTTTATTAGGTTTTAAAATTGGTGAAATAAATGTATATTGCCAAGATGGGGGGGGGTTATTAACTCAGTTTGGGCCAGAATAAAAACCTTATGTATTAATGAATATGTAGTTTTAGAAAGGATTTTATATATCTCTGGTATAATACCATCATTACCCGGTGCTTTGTTTGATTTAAGCTTATTTATTTGTGTAATAACTTCTGTATATGAAATACTCTTGTCCAATAGTTTAATCTGTTGTTTATTAAGCTTTTTATTCATGTTTGTGGTTATAAACTCCTTTATTTTATCTTTAGGTTCCATGTTAATGTTGTTATGGTTAATCTTGTGAAAGTGATTTCTAAATTCATCCAGTATTTCTGGTATACTAGAAACATTCTTCTTTTCCTTAGAGAAAAGATTTCTTTGATATGGTTTTGTTTATTCAATCTTTTGTTTTATTTTTAAGTCTATGTAAGTATTTGGGGCTTATTGAATAAGACAAAAACTTGTATTCTCTAAAGTTATTTTAACTTTATGAGTTAAAATTTCTTTGTATTTCTCATTTAGTTTGTTTATTTCTTCAATAACTTTCTTGTCCATAATATTTTCTTTATTATTATGTTTATAAGAGTCTAGTTTACTTTGAATATCTAACAATTCCTTATCCCAAGATTTCCTTTTGTTATTATACCATCTGATACTTTGTCCATATAGATATGATTTTAAGGCATCCCAAACATAGACAATGGAGACTTCAGGAGTATTATTTATGTCTAGAAAATGTTGTACTTCTGAAAGTATATATTCTTTATAGTCTTTTAGCTGAGTTAAGTATGCTGGTATCCTTTTGATCTGAACATTATGAGTATTTTTATCATGAATTCAAAAACAATTGAGTTATGATCAGATATAGGACATGAAATGATTTTGGAATTAATTAAATCTGTTACCATCTGGTTAGAAATAAAGACCCTATCTATTTTGAATAAGTTTTGTATCTGTTAGAAAAAAGGTGTATGGTAATGATTTTGACTCTATCTGATTATTAATATCATTCAAATGATAAGAATTAGCAAAATCATTTAAATGTTTTGCATTAGATGTAATTCTTCTTTTCTTTATAGTGGTAGTATCACTTTCATGTAGTATACAATTAAAATCACCAGCTAAAATAATATCCCTATAGAGAATGATATGATCTTATCAATATGATGTTTCACTGTATTAATACCAATTCCAGGTATCCAGTATACATTAATTAAAGTGTAAGTCTTCCCATTAATTTGTATTGTAACCATACAAAACATTCCTTTGTCATCCTGATAAGACTTAATGGTTTTAGGAATGGGCATACTTTTATTCCATAAAATAGCCACTCCTCTTTTTCTGAGTGTGCTCTGAACTAACCAATACTGCATACTTATTAGTGGCTAGTTTATCAATATCTTTTTCAAGAGATGGGTTTCTTGCAGGAAGACTAGATTGGCCTTGTGTAGATTAATGTATCTTATTAGGCTTGCCCTTTTACACGGATTATTCAATCCATTAATGTTTAAAGAAATTCCTTTTAAAGATGTCATTTGGCATTTTTAAAACTCAAGAATCTTATGATCGAAATAACAAAT
Organism: Protopterus annectens; assembly: GCF_019279795.1. NCBI lineage: Eukaryota > Metazoa > Chordata > Ceratodontiformes > Protopteridae > Protopterus > Protopterus annectens. The sequence goes on along the minus strand of NC_056739.1, from coordinate 1,739,500,008 downwards.
AACAAGATAAATAATGTTACATCTCCTCTTTTAGGTGTACCTTTAAATATAGCTGTATTTATTAAATCTCTTATGGGATTTTGTATAGGATTCAATTTTGTTTGTAGCGACAATGAGTGTACAAAATATATTGTGGATGTCAAAACTATATACATATAACAATGAACAAGTGAAAATAATGTAAGGATTAAACTTTGCATCCGCCTGGAGTTGAAAACTCCTACTTAGACCAGTATTTACTACTCAAGTTAACCCCTACCCTAAGCAGCAGTACCTCAGCTACCACCTTATCAATTTAATACTAGTTATATTTAACTGAGGTTAACAGTTTTCAATTCAATTATCTATCAAGACAAAACTACACATTTGGTAAAACAGCATCATATAAACTAAAATATTTTTTTTTTTTTTTTTAAAAACTGTTCATACTATTATATAGATCTATGTAATATATAACACTTGAATTCTAATAGCATTCAAATAATCTTAATGTTAGAAATCAAGAGGAGAGAAAATTATGTTCTAACATTCATTTAAATCAAAAACTTTGGCTAATATGATTCAGACATTACATGCATTAAGATGCATCTATTTTCTGTCATGTGAATTCTATCAACAGCTTCCAAAAATCTTGAATTGTTTGTATATGAGCATTTACTTAAACTCATTATTGTCAATAGAGTAAAATATTGTATTCATAAAATTATTATAAATCATATTGCATAGTTATGCAGATTCTCAGAAACACCTGCGTTATTATCTAAAAAAAAAAAAAAAAAAAGCCATCACACACATAAACACAGACACACACACATACATATACACATACACATATACACACACACACACACACACACACACACACACACATACATATACACATACACATATATACATAGATACACACACACACACACACACACACACACACACATATATATATATATCTGATCTCACTGAGTTGTGTGTTAGTAGAGCACTATCCTACTTGCTGTCCCTAGAATAAATCTGTCTGCTTTATACAAAATAATGCACAGCAAACACATATTAGTAACCAGATTTTCCAATCATGCTAACCTACTGCTTTAAAATATATCACATGACATTTCTTCCAGAATAGACTTATAAGATTATTTATGCTTGCCAATCAGATGAATTAAATGAGTTATAGTAAAGTATATGTTTGGGACACAAGTTTTTAACACAGATTATTATGCTACTGTTAAGTAGATTTTCAAAAACATTTAAATAAATGTTTCATTTTCTATGCCTTCTAAAATAAGATATTTACTTGCTACAAGAAACTACATCATCCAAACTCATCATAACTGACATATTTTATGAATAGAGTATTTTTCCTGAATCTGTGGTGTGTCAGTGTGATAACCTTGTCAATGTTTATACTAACTGCTTTCAGTGTCTCTGTGAAAATTCTGTGAGTGAAGCTTCTGAGGAAACTCATGGACACTATGCATGAGACAGCCCACATCCCAGATTGTCTCCCTTAACATTTTGGCGGGAAACTTATTAAAACTTGTGGCAAACATTCATTTTGTCAATAGAGTAAAATATTGTATTCATAGAAATTATTATAAATCATATTGGATAGTTATGCAGATTCTCAGAAAAAAGCCATCACACTCACACACACACACACACACACACATACATACACACACACACACACACACACATATATATATATATATATATATATATATATGATCTCACTGAGTTGTGTGTTAGTAGAGCACTATCCTACTTGCTGTCCCTAGAATAAATCTGTCTGCTTTATACAAAATAATGCACAGCAAACACATATTGGTAACCAGATTTTACAATCATGCTAACCTACTGCTTTAAAGTATATCACATGACATTTCTTCCAGAATAGAGTTATAAGATTATTTATGTTTGTCAATCAGATGAATTAAATGAGTTATAGTAAAGTATATGTTTGGAACACAAATTTTAACACAGATTATTATGCTGCTGTTAAGTAGATTTTCAAAACATTTAAATAAATGTTTCATTTTTATGCCTTCTAAAATAAGACATTTACTTACTACAAGAAACTACATCATTTAAACTCATTATAACTGACATATTTTATGAACAGAGTATTTTCCTGAATCTGTGGTGTGTCAGTGTGATACCCTTGTCAATGTTTATACTAACTGCTTTCAGTTTCTCTGTGAGAATTCTGTGATTTGAAGATTCTGAGGTAACTCAAGGACATTGTGCATAAGACAGCCCACATCCCAGATTGTCTCTCTTAACATTTTGGCGGGAAACTTACTAAAAACTAGTGACAAACATTCATTTAGCAGTGTAAATGCATCTAAACATGACAGAAACCTCCACAATGTATTCCACAGATCATCACAGCCTCTATGCAAGTGAAATTAAACTCAAAATTACCAACAAGCAATAAAACTCAGCATTCTTCTCCCAACTCAATTTTCATACAAATCCTATTATTCACTGTGCCCACACAGTCTAAAGCATTACTATATATTAATAAAGAAAAGAAAAGAGAGTAGAAAATAAAAGGGAGTGAGGCAGAAATAAAAAATGTAAGAGAAAGCTGTAAGAAGTATATACAATGGAATGTTACTTACTGTTTATATTAATAGAGTTAAAAATAAAACATATTATTTACTCTTATTTAGTTCTGATTATTATTAGTTAAAGCATGACAGATTATTTACAAACAAGCATAAGCAGTATAATCAAGAAAGTATAATTAGAAATAGCATTTGAAGAACTTATAAACTTTTACAAGAAATAAATATGTTATTATTCTATTAATGATATTTTCATTACTGTTCTCTCCCTGCCCTCCCCACCCTTTACCCACTACATAATCTAAATAGAATGTCATTGTTTAAACAAAGAAAATAATAAAGAAGAAGGAAAAAAAAGGTAAAGATAAAAAATGTATCAAATTACTAACCTTACTTTTTCAGAAAGAAAACAAATCAGTCACAGCCTGCCATTAAATCCTCAGGCATTTTGACTGGTTATGAAACAAAACATTTCTTTGCACATAGAGAATAACTTTGATTAAATCTTTTCCAAAATATTTGTGGCTTTCTGGAAATGCAGGAACTATATTCAAAAAGATTAATAATGAACTAAAATGATGAGAGAGAAAAAACATATAACAAATCATTTGTCTTTTAGTCTCTTCTTCTTCTCTGAAGTCTTCCAGGAAGCTTCAGTTGCCAATCTCTTTAATGAAGAACTAGCCTATTCCATTTCTTCTATTTTATCCAAAATCCTTTTTTCTTTGACAAACAGTAAAGCAGAGTCTAAATCATCGAAGACCTTAGGACCATCAGGAAGGAAGATTTTAAGCTTGGCAGGAAACAGAAGGTATGTTTTAAACTGTGCTTTTTAAGCTCCCTTATTAGTGGCAGAAAAACTTTTCTTTTAGCAATTACCATGGAAGAATAGTCATTGTCAAAAGCACAGTTGTCTCATTAAACTTAACAGGAGCTTTAGCCCAAGCAGATTTAAGAACCATCTCTTTATCAAAAGATGATAGAAATCTAACTATAACTGATCTAGGATAGTTTTGTTAGAGTTAGTATTAGCTATAGATCTATGTGCTCTTCGATACCAAAGAGAATGCTTCTGGTAAATCTAAAGTTTTAGGGAGCCATGTTGTTAAAAAGAAGTAATATTGTTACCTTCAATATTTTCTGGCAGTCCAAAAATCCTAATGTTATTGCGCCTAGATCTATTTTTCAGGTCATCCAGCTTTGTTTGTAAATGTGTATTTTGTTTCAGCAGAAACTCAATGTTGATTTCCTGTTCTTGTATTTTATTTTCCATGTCATTCACAGCTTCTTCTATGCCTGTCATCTGGATCTTCTGTTGTTGCAGGTCCATATGTAACAAGTCTATTTGTTTTGTAGTTTTTTCTATGAAAGTGTCTATTTTAGTATCCATTTTATCCATCTTAGCAGTAAGTTGCTGGACTATAATTATCAGAGACTGAAGTTCTTTCTTGATGCTGGAGTCTTGAGAATTTGTCTTACTGGAACTCATTTCAGTCTGATAAACTGACAGGAAAATTTCCAAAGTAATTTCTGACAGGAATATTATTAAGATTTCCTTTCTTTTTTAGATATAGTTCAAGAACTATATAAAACAAACATATTTAGAAAGAAAATTACTTCAAGAATTAATTTTTTAAGTAATTAATTCCTGTCAATGTAATGAAATTGGTGGAGCTGAAGAAATCTGCTGCTATCCTGTGTTCATCCTTGGCCACGCCCCCTTACCATGCATTTTCTGAAGGATATGACTTATGAAACTCAGATAGCTGTCATTATTTAGTGAATTCAGTCCTCACTCACTGATTTGCCACAGAAATCCAGAAAGCCACAACTTTTAAGAGAAACAGACCAAAATATGGGGTAAACATTTGGACATTCTATGAAAATCTGGACAGTTGAAGTATGGACCCAGTTGTTGGTGAAACTGGCACAGGAATATAGGTTCTGAGTTGATTCACAGGAGGGCCCTGATTTCCAGCAATAAGGACTAGGTTGATTCTGCGTAGAGTCATATCCATGATTTGTCAGTTTTACAGTGTGCTCCTTGTATGCATTTTCTGTGTGTGTTATGAATCATTTGCAATAATGAGCTTTCTCTTGGGTCTCTTATGAATCATTTGCAATAAGCATTTTTGTAGGCATGTTATGAATCATTTGCAACAATTACCTTAGGTGCATTATGACTTATTTGCATTAATGAGCTTTTATTTGGATGCATAGAGTAATTTTCAGTAATGAGATTGTCCTGGATATGTTATGAAATATTTGCAATAATGAGGTTTTTCTTGGATGCTTTATGAGTTATTTTGAATAATAAGGTATTTCCTGAATCCATTATTGACTTGCAGTAATGTTTACTCACATTCTGACTATGTACAGTGCTGTGTGTTGCTCAGTCTTACTGAGTTACACACATATAAAGAGGTTTCTGGATTGCATTCTCTTCTTTTATCATAATCATTAATTTTCTTCAGTAGCAAAGTCATGGCTGAATCACAGAACAGCATGGTACAAGTCATAATGAAAGGGGGTGCAACACAAAGTTTCTTACACTATTATAGTGCAACAACTCAGAAGGTTAAGACATTTTTTGACCACTGTTTGCCATCACACAAGCTTTATTTACTGTAAGTAAAAGTGTAGTGTCCCAGTACATCTGTGAATTATCTTGAAGCCTTCTAATTACACCCCCCCCCTTTTTTTCTTCTCTGAAGATGCTATCTCTGAAAAGAAGTGAATGACCACATTCCAAAGCAGCTGGAAGGTCACCTTTGACTGGGTAATGGAAAGCAGGCATGGTCCAGACTATGCATTTTGCAAGACGTGTGCTACTAATATTAATGCCGGACATAGAGGAAGGAATGATCTGCAGCGGCATATGGACACAGAGAAGGAGGGTGGAATGATCTGCAGCAGCATATGGATATGGAGAAGCACAAGATGAGCACCAAACATTCAACTGGGAGGAAGGTGACAGAAATGTTTGCCACTCAGCAAACCAATGCTAAAGTGTTGGAGGCATTACTTGCTGAACACAACTTACCATTTATGACTGGGGATAATTTCCTGAAGTACATGAAGAGGTACTGCATGGATCCAGAGGTGGTACAAAAAAATGACCTGTGGACCAACAAACTCTGCTTGCATTTTAAGAGATGTAATGGGGCCAACGTATCAGCAGGATGTTATACAAGTTTGTCAGGAAGTGCCATACTGTTTGTATCTCGACCAGAGTACAGATATGGGGGATGATAAGTTGCTTGTGATTTTACTTGTTTTTTTTTTTTACCATGGCATTGGTAAAAATGTTGTAAGATTCCTTGACATGCCTGCTTGTATCAGTGGAACTGGTCAAGCCATTTATGACTGTGTAATGGGCACACTGAGCATGATTGATAGGGGAATGATTGGTAAGCGGAATTTGATGTTATCAATATTAAAAGGGATTAATCCACATACTTTCAACATGCGCTGCTTATGCCACATTTGCAGATTTATGTATTAAATCTGGTGTAAAAGCAATGGCTGTACCTGTAGAGGAATTAATAGCGGGCATTTATTGTCACTTTTCCAGCAGTTTACAGCATCAGCAGAAGCTTAAGGAGTTTGCACTGTTCGTGGATATTGAACCTCTCAAAATTATCAGATATGCCCCCACTCGATGGCTAAGTTTGTCAAGTCATCAAAAGAATGCTTGCCTTGTGGCTTGCCCTGAGATTTTACTTCTTGTCCTATGAACCATGGTCTGTTAAAGTGGAACTAATAGCTGAGATACTCCAGAGCCATGACATTAAGCTGCCATTCCTCTTCCTGCAGTATGCCATTGAACCACTGCATAACTTCAGAGTGTGCAAATGCAAAGCAGGGAAAGCAAACTGCTCACATTGCATAATGACATCCGTAAAGTACTCCAGGTATGTGCTAGAAGGGTACTCAAGCGACCAATTGCAAGGCAGTTTTTGGACAATATAAGTACTATCGTTGCAATTCTTGAAGTGCAGGACACAACATCTTACAAGACAGTGAAATTCGTATTGGTCCTGATGCCTTAACATATTTGGACGACAATTTGGATGATATCAGGGATACTACAGTGGAGCAGAAACTATTCAAGAGAGCTAAGCAATTTTACTCTGCATTCCTATTAAAAATGAAAAAGCATTTCCCTGCAAAAGATTCCCTGCTGCAGAAAATGGCTAGCTTATTGGATCCAGCTATGAAACTGCAGCTTTCTTCAACTATTATAGCAGATATTGGCACTTGTCTCGGTTTTTGTAGTTCACGAGTGGAGCGATGCACACTGATAGATGAGTTTTCAGTATAAAGTATTGGTCCATGGTGCTTGGGAGCCCTCCCACACAAGACCTCCCAACTTTTCAAAAGCTAATGCAAAATGTTCTCTGCTTGCCGCACTCAAACAGTGAAGTAGAACGGGCATTCAGTATGGTTCACAAAGTAAAAACAGAGCTCAGACAATCACTTGGCCCAAAAATATTAAACTCATTATTAACAATAAAGATGAATGAAGGCAATAACTGCTACTGTGTAAAACATCCTAAGGACATACTGGAAGCAGCAAGAAAAGCAGCAGCTGCTTATAACAAAGAACATTCCTCCACGACATCAGCTGCTGAAACTACCTCTGCCTGCCAAGATGCTGAAGTTGAATCAGTAGTCTGGATGTACTTACCTTAGTCTGTGTATTGCTTCTGTTCCATATTAAGCATGTGTGTTTTGTAAATATTTAAGCACCTGTCTTTAAGGTTATGTGTGAGGGGAGGGGTTAGCTGAGCATGTATTAGTTTAATGTTATGCAGTTTTCTGAAAAATATGAATAAGTCTGCATTTTGAGCATGTCCATGTATACAATTCTCTAATAAAATGCTTAAAATGATGCTCTGTCTTTGTGTAATTGAATGAAAGGGTGGGCGTGGCCATTAATGCACATATTTAAATATGCATATCTTATGTTAATTAGGTGTCCCTGATTGTATTGGATTTTAAGGTTCTTTGTCCCTGATTCTTTGATCTGGAGGTTGAGAGGTATGCTCATGGATCCTTCACTTTCAATGCATTCTCATGTTAAAAATGTGTTTGAAAGGGGTTTTGCATAAGAGGCCTCAAAGAAAACAACTGACCTCTCCATGGGAAATTAATTTTCTGTTAAAGAAGCTAACACTTGCTCCATCTCAACCAGCTAACCTGGCTGATCTGAGGTTCTTAACATGGAAAAACATATTACTGATTATCCTGACCTCTGCAAGAAGGGTATCTGAGTTGTAAGCTCTTATGGTGCGTCAACCCTATCTCATTTTCCATAGGGACAGAGTTTCTTTGAGAATAAGAAGCTTGGCTTATTATATAGAAGCAATCCTTTTCTAACTCCATTAGCTAGGACTGCAATCTCCCGCTCACACCTACTCTCTACCCTTCTATATGCCTCCCCTATACTCTTCAATTTGAGCAAAACTGAACTTGGTAAGCTCTCTCACTGTTACAACCATATTGCCAGATTTTTCATAGGTTCAACATATAGGACACATCACTGTCAAAACCACAATCTTCTCAGGTGACTAGAACTGCCTAGCCTACTTCTGTTCAATCAGCTTATAGTAGCACACAAAATTCTGTATCACCCTGAAAATACTCTGGCACTCAAACATATCATAAAGCCATACAGTAATTCAAGGCAACTATGATCATCCGATAAACTGTTGGTCCAAACCCACAAAGCCATTAACTCAGCTGGTGACTCCCTGTTTGCCAATGTTGTTGGTAAAACTTGGAATTCACTTCCGTCTAACCTTACCCTCAAACCTTCTTTAAGTCTCTTCAAAAAAGGCCTCAAGCAGTATTTTAAAGACCACTGGCTTTGTCCTTGTACTAACCCTGATTAATCACTACTTATTCAATGCCTTATTTAAATTAATATTGTACGCATCTCTTGCTCATAATAGCTTGCTGCAACATGTTGTTTTTGTATACTATTACACACTGTGTATATTGTGAGTACCTACTAGAGGACTTTGTAAATATGTTTGACTGATATCTGTTATGTTCTGTCTGTGTTATCTGGAGCTTTTCTCCCCGGGCCTCCACTGAAAATGGACATACATCCAGTCAGACTATCCCGGTCAACAAATGTAAAATTAATAAATAATTCTTATATGCATACATTTCTATCTGAGTTTACTTTAATCCAAACCATCCAGCTACCCATTTCTAAAAATGAGGGAGAAAGGATACTCTATACCTTGGATGTCCACAGACAACTCTCAATCAAGCTAAATCTTTCAGATCTTTTGGCTCACTTGTTCATTTTTTATGAAGGTAAGAATAAGAATAAGGTGCAGCCTAAGTCAAAGTCGACTGTTTCCAAATGGCTGTCTAATGCTATTACCGTTTGTTATACTCACTACAACAAAATTATTCTAGGCAGGGTCAAGGCCTACTATACCAGCACCTTGGCTTCATCTATGACTTTTTGGAAAGGGTTGGATTGTGTAAGTATTTTGTACATATGTTTACAGAGCAGAATAAGCTTGATTCCTTCTCAAGATCTAGATCAGACTTTGCTAGGACCATTCTCCAGGACCTTCTGAACTCTGCTCCTTCCACCTCCCAAATGTAGTAAGCAAGGGTAATCTACCCATACAGCTGAGGCTACTGCAGCAGTGACCAATATAATGAACATAGTACAGTTGTGTAATTGAGCTTGCCGTAATGGTAGATGTTCAAATGATTACTCCTGCAGTAGCCTGTCTCCCTCCATCTCCCCTGTTTTTCTCTATGTGTGTGTTTTTATGCCAGGGTGTAAATTCTTATTTCTGTTGTTCCTAGCATTGTCTTTTCAAGGTTCAACCTCCGTCTCTCTGTTGGCATAAAAGCTCTGAAGAGCTTGGCACCCAAACCTCTCTTTTTAGTCAACTCAGCCCGTGCTGATTGATGGTTTGGGCACATGGAAGATGCCCTAAAGCTTTGGAACCTGACCGGCTGTTCTATCCTTGGCAGGATATAATCCATACAACTAAGGCTACTCTACCAGTAATCATTCAAACATCTACTGTTATGGTACGTTGACTTACACAACTGTACTGCCTTCCTTCTTGCAGACACAAAAAGAAGAAAATTACTAAACAGCCTTTACCTCCACAGCAGGCTGCTAAAGTGTCTCAGCTGCAGATGGGTGAAAGTACTGTGGGCAAAACTGGTTCACCAGACCATTCATCTTCTTTCTTTGCTAATGCGGGTTTAATCCCTACAGCCACCTTAGACTTGGGTTTAGCAAAGTCCTCTGCAGCTGTTTGAGTGCCCTTCACAGGCAAGGAAAAGCCTGTCTTATTGGTACTGGGACAAGAGGCAGAGTGCGCCACTCTGCCTAACCAGAAAGCTATGCCTGTTCTTAAGGACACATTTCCTAGCAAAAGTGAGTGTGTTTCTTTAGAAATTTCTGTCAAAAAGAAACAACTTAGACGTATGTCTTTTCCTTTCTCATTTTCTCTGAACAGGAGTCATTTATTGGGCTTAGCTCAGGATTTAGTTCAGGCTCTTGACCCTTCCAGTGTGGCTTCTTCTGGTAAAAGAAAAGTACATTCTTCATTTTCTGAAGAGATTCAAGATTTTGAACTTCAAAATGATTGTGAAAGGACAGATTCTGTTTTGTCTCCCCATATTTCAGATTCAGGTTCTGAGGAGTGTGTGTGTCTTCAGCGAGTCCTTTGAAAGATTTTGCTTCTGTAAAACTATTTCCAGATAGTCATTTGTTTAATTTGGAAAATAATGATGTTCCTCAGTCCCCAAGAAAGCATTATGAATTTTTGTAACTGGAATTTCCAGAGCCTACCCCAGTCCCTTTTATCCTTTCAGCTTTAGGGGATGTTCTTGTCACAGCCTGTAACTTGCCTGACAGACAGCCTGCTGCCCCAAAGAAAGCAGATAGACTGTATAAAGTCCTTCAGCCTTTTACGTTTATATACACTCATCTCAGATAAGACTCAGAAGCTATTCATAGGTTCATACTAGGCTATCTGCCCTAGGGCATTTATAAGCCTAGCCAGAATGTGTTTGGCTTTCGCCACCCATTTTAAATTTATTTTGCTATGCCCTTTTTCGAGGTTAGTATACTGTGCCATTGTCTAACAGTGACACAGAAGTGATACCTGGGGTAAACCTACGATCTCCCATCCACTCATCAAGATTCCTCTTGAATAGAGTCAATGAAGGACTCTGCCTAACCTGGACTGGGATTTTAATACCGGAGTGAAGGGAGCCTCTGGGTTATGAATCTGTCCCTCCAGCATGTCCTATTTATTTCAGTGCTGAGGTTCATGTCTCTCGAGCGCGTAGCTCGATGGGATTTGGATTTTCTGAGGTGCAGCATGTCCATTAATTCCAGGTTGGACATGGCTTTATACGTCAGGCACAGATCCCCTCTGAACAGGCGGTATGCCACTGAGTAGAGCTGGAGTTTTTTTAACCGGGCAGCATATGGCATCTGTTTGAGCCCTTTGATCCTCTTGGTGAGGTACTTTTGGGGTCTTTCCAGTTGCTGCAGGTGTCTGGTAAGGTACATCCCAAAAGGGGCATTGTACTCAATTATGGGCCTGATGAGGGATGAGTAAAGAGGCACGATGACCTCCCCTGATCTAGGTGTGAATCCCTTCATGATTAGGTGGGCTATATAAAATGTTTTTCTAACCACTTTGGCCACGTGGTTGTCAAATGAGAGATTGCTATCAACTTGGGTCCCCAGGTCCCTAATTACTTCTTCCGTACTTAATGGATTACCACCTATGTGGTAATTTGTGGGCACTTTGTTTTTGCCAAAGGGGATGACTATACACTTTTTGGCATTTAGCTTGAGGCCATGGCTCTGACACCAGTTGTCTGTTTCTATGAGGCCCTTTTGGGGGATGCTTGTGTCAGCTGGAGAGTCGATTATGGCACCCAGTTTGCAATCATCTGTGAACTTGGTCAGCCATAGTTCTTCTGTGTTGGCCTGTACCTCCGAGAAATATATACCGAACAAGAGAGGTCCCAGGACTGAGCCTTGTGGGACACCACTTGTAACTGGTTTGGAGTCTGACATGGCTCCATCAATTCTAACCATGTGGGTTCTGTCCTTGAGCCAGTTTGCAATCCATCTAGTGACATAGGGGTTTATATTTAAGCTGGTGAGCTTATCTATAATGCCCGAGTGGGGTATTCTATCGAAGGCTTTTGCGAGGTCCAGGTAGGCTGTGTGGCCCACCTTCCCCTCGTCAATGGCCTTGATGACTGTTTCAAAGAAATCAACCAGGTTTAAGAGGCAGGCTCTGCCCTTAACAAAGCCGAACTGGGTAGGATCCAGTGTCTGTAGGTCCCCAGTATCTTTATTTATGAGGTCCATGATGATCCTTTCCATAGCTTTGCAGACCAAGCTAGTCAGGCTTATGGGGCGATAGTTTCCAGGATCCGTTGAGGCACCACCTTTATGGAGAGGGACCACTGTTGCTGTACGCCACTCTTTGGGCACATATCCTGTAGTAAGGCTGAGATTGAACAGTAGTTTTATGTTTGGGTTTAGCTCTTCTTGGAGTTCATGTAGGGCGCAGCCGGGACACCGTCTGGTCCCATTGATGCTGTGTTTTTGCTTTGGAGAGGCGGCTCTTACCTGAGCATCTGAGATGTCAGGGGGGCAGCACTCTGCTGGGATAGATATTTGCCCTTTTGGTGGGGAGGGGGGGGAGAAGTTTGCACTGAACCTGTCAGCTAGGATGTTGGCAATGTCTGTGGGTTCAGTGTTTTTTTTGTCATTTTGGACTAATTCTGAGCATATCTGGGAATTACCACCCAGGTTCCTAACATAACTAAAGAAAGCCTTGTGATTATCCTTAGTGTCCTGTACAATTTTTCTCTCGAAGCTGGCCTTAGACAATTTTATGAGTGCCCATAGTTTTTTGCTAATACTGATCAGTGATGCCTTCCCTTTTTGGGATTTTGCTCTATCATTTAGTAGCTTCCTCCTTCTATTGTATAGTTTGTTTATGGCTGGGGTCCACCAGACAGGACGTCTGCCTTTGGAGGATTGGGTCTTGGTTTTATTTGGGATTGCATGATCCATGCATTCCTGAAGGTGTTCATAGAATGCATTTATAAAGGATTCTGCGGTCTGGGCCATATTTTCCACAGGTCGGGGGGCTTTGAAGGATTCCACCTCGGTTTTGAGGAGTGTGAAATTTGCTTTAGATAAGTTTTTCACTGTGGTTTTCTGGGCAGGGGGTGGGGTCGGGATGTGAATATCCAGTGAGATTAGTTTATGGTCTGATCTTACCAGTGAGGGATACACTTCTGGTCTGGAGCATAGAGTCCCCATGTTGGTGATGATCAGGTCCAGTATGTTTTCCGCTCTTGTGGGAGTGGTAACAAGTTGTTCCATAGCATTTGAGTTTATAAATTCTAGGAATCTTTGGGCTAGGGTGTTGGTGCTAGAGTAATGCTCCCAGTCTATGTTTGGGTAGTTGAAGTCGCCCAATATAATGGTGTTTGGAGAGACCTTCATATTTTCCAGTGTTCTCAGGAAGGCCGAGTGGGGTTCCTGGGTTTGGGAGGGTGGTCTGTAGCAGGCTATAAACTGGAAGGCAGTTTTACCCACTGTTAGTTGCACATGGATAGTCTCTGATGCTTCGTGCTTTGCCACCAACCTGGAGGTGTGGGTATCTTTGATGAATATCGATACTCCCCCTCCTTTTGTGGTTCGATCCAAGTTTTGGGGCCGAAAAGCATGGTATAAGGTATAACCTGGTAGTGCTGGGGTGCTCTCGGGAGCCCTGAACCAGGTTTCTGTTACTGCACAGATATCGATGTTCTCCATGCTAAGGAGAGTTTCGAGTGCGTGCATCTTGAGGTTTAGACTTCTGGCGTGGAGTAGCATTACTCTTAGTTTCTTATCCCTTGTGATACCTATGGAGGTGGGTTTGTCTTTTGAGCCTTGCCTAAAAAAGGCACTATGGGGTAGCAAGAGCCTTTGCCAATATCCGAAAGCCCAGGGGTGACAGGTGCAAGCCATCCCTAGCGAACCATCGTGGCTTGTTGAGCATATCATCCCAAGCTGACATGCATTGGATCCCCTTTGAATGACACCAGTACTTAAGCCAATTGTTGAAATTGATCATCTTGTCTTCATATTGTGGCATCATTCTTGGTGAGGGTAAGATGCTACTCAAGGTCAGGGTCATACCAGCCTGGGCTACATGCTCAGAGAGCTCCTTTATGTCTCTTTTCATGTAGTCCAGGGAGGTACGTCTCAGGTCATTCACACCAGCATGGACAATGACTGAGTCATATTTGTACTTGCCTTGGAGTGACATGAGTGCTTGTGTTATGTGGCGGATCCTAGCGCCTGACAGGCTGCTCACCGTGACCCTCTCCTTGTTCAGCCTGGTGAGCGGGACGTCAGTGTGCCTGACGATAGAGTCACCTATTACAAGTGTATCAGGTGTGTTGTTTAGTCTTAAGAGCTGTGACTGTTCGGCACACTGGCTTTGTGAGATATGTGTTGCACGTGTTTTGTTATGGGGTAGCGGTTGCTTGGGTGTCTGCTTTGGAGGTCTCTGCTGCTTAGGCAGATCTTTATTTAGAGCCTCCAAGTATGTTTTTGTGTGATTATGTGTTTGGTTTGCTGTCGTGGTAGGTCTATGTGAGACTGGAATTGTAGTGAGTGTGGTTTCCTTCTCCTCCTGACTGATTATGCCAGTACTGAGTTGAGAGAGCTTAGCCTCCAGTTTGGCTATATGGTTGCATCTCTCACATGTGTTGGAATTTGTTGGGAGGAGGAGAGGGTTGTCTGTGTACATGAGGCAGTTGTAACATTGCCTCAAGATTCCCAGATTCACCAGCTGGACCGGAGAGGAGATTGACAACTGACCTTTGGACATGCTAGAATAATATTGGGAATTCCTTAATAATTGAAAACAAGGGCCAGTGGGGAGTGAGGGTGTAGTGCTTTTAATTTTTAGTGCTGACTTATATAATTGCTTTAGTGAGCAAGTGCCAGGTAACTTAAGTGCAATGTGTTACAGGTAACTTAAATGCAAAAAATGACAAACAGTAACTTTCTTTCAAGTGAAACAAGGAAATAAGTACAGTAAGCAATGCAGATATCACTAGTGATCCACAGAAGCACTGAGAAGCCGCGTATTAGGTGGAATTAGCGTTCCAGGGAAATAACAAGCAAACAAACAACAAGCATATAAACAAAGCTAGATTCAGCAGGCCTGGATCTAGTCTATGCTACAGCAAACAAGGTGTACCAATTTCAGTAAGATACAGTTCAAATATTCAGGCACTATAAACATTTAACCAGAAATTCTCAGCTCAGAAGGGCAGAGTCCAGCCTCTCCTCCCACAAGAGTGCAGACCATGAACCCTCTTAATGTAAAATAACTGGCCTGAAGCCCAAGTGCTTAAACCAGAACTAATACACTTTAAGAATAACAGACACTGGACTCTCAATCAGCAGTTCCCAACTTAGAAGGATGAAAGCTACCTGTCCTGCCACCACAGTGCATGCCACAAACCTTCCTAATGTAAAACAACTGGTCTGAAGCCCAAGTGCTTAATCCAAAAGATTTAGAATGATTGCTACACTTTAATCAAGTTACTACCAAGCAGTAATAAATACAATTGAATACTTTTGAGAACGCCTGGATTAGTGGTCAAGTTACACAAACATAGCTAGATCCAGCAGGCCCGAATCCAGTCTGTGCCACAGCAAACAAGGCGCGCACCAACTTCAGTAAGAAGCAGTTCAGATATGCATGCACTATAAGCCTTTAACCAGAAATTCCCAGCTCAGAATGGCAGAGTCCAGTCTCTCCTCCCACAAGAGTGCAGACCACGAACCCTCTTAATGTAAAATAACTGGCCTGAAAGCCCAAGTGCTTAAACCAGAATTAATACACTTTTAGAATAACAGACACTGAGCCCTCAATCAGCAATTCCCAACCTAGAAGGATGTAAGCTACCTGTTCTGCCACTACAGTGCAGACCACAAACCCTCTCAGTGCAAAACAACTGGTCCAAAGCCCAAGTATTTAAACCAAAAGGCTTAGAATGAGTTACACCAAGCAGTAATAAATACAATTGAGTACTTTTAAGATGATGCAAAAGTAAAAAAAGTAGGTAGAAACACAAGTACAGTAAAAGCAGATGAAATGTATTTATTTATTTATTTTTTTCCTGAACAAGTGCTGAGATCAAAGAAACAGATTTGAGTGCTGAAACTAGGAAACTGGTTTGTTATAAGAAAAAAAACTAAGCTAGAAGGCTTCCCGCCAACACAGAAGGGCTTGGGGGCTCAGAAGCCTACAAATAGTCTATACCACTTAACAGGAAAGGCAGGAAACAAGCTTAAATTTTTTTTTTTCTGTTTCCCAGATGCTCTCTTTGTACACAGTAGGAGTGCCTGAAATCAGAATATGATCTCACTGCACTCAGTTGAGTGAGCAAATGAGATGGGCCCAGAAGGAGTATCCAAACACAAATTTACAAGAGGGGCGGGCAGTTGCAAGGCCCCTAAGATTAACACCAAAACCAAAACAAAAACAGGGAGGGTGGGTAGGACTAACTGAAGAGCAGAGTCAAAACTTCCAGTTCAGTTAATATTCCTTCCACACAGTTAAAATCAATTTAAATACTGTATTTTTTGAAAAAGAAAAGTGCAGATAAAGGTACTTAAATTCTCTTATACGTCCAGTTGAATACAACAAGTTCTTAGCTGGCCAAAGCTGAGGTTTTTAAGCAGAAAATATTTCACACTGTACCACTTAAATAGGCAAGGACAGGAAATCAAAGAATGTGGCTACCCCCACACCTGCAATTACTAACAAATAATAAAATTCAAGCAGCACTAACTGAAGAGCAGAGTCAAAACTTCCAGTTCAGTTAGTATTCCTTCCACACAGTTAAAATCAATTTAAATACTGTATTTTTTTGAAAAAAAAAAGTGCAGATAAAGGTACTTAAATTCTCTTATACGTCCAGTTGAATACAACAAGTTTTGCTTTAGTGAACTCAGCTGCTGCTAAACATTTAGTTAATACTAATCCCTCTCCTGCTGACAAGAATAGGAAGGAAGGCTTTTGACAGATTTTGAAGGTGGGGTGGGGTGGGGTGAGTGCATTCTTCTACAACCTTTGTTTATTTTAAATTCTTGACTGACAAGTTCATATGCTGAAGTTTTTCCTTGTCTGTTGAGAATGTGAGGAATGTTTTGGAATCCATTTCCTCTTCTGATAAGAATTTTGCTTTGTGCAATTTGGCTGCTTCTGAGTCTCAAGTGGTTACCCACTATTTGAAATGTACTTGCGATTCTCCTGAGTGGAGGCTTGCTTGGCTGTGTTACTAAAATCTGCTAGAATATGTCAGAAATGAAAATGTGAATTCTCCCTTGGATAGAGACTTAGTTTTGGGACCTTCTGCTGCAGAGGTCTTTAAAAAGTGTGATCAGAGAGGTAAGCTGATTCAAGGGCTCTGTCAAATTTTTAAAGCATCCTTCCTGTTTGCCAAGGGATTTGATGATCCCTGTACAGCCTTCTTTAAAAATCATAATAAACATACCCAGCAACCTACTGATAAGCAAATGTTTAAAAACAGTGGCAGGTAGGTTCCAGAAAGAAAGCAGGAACACCCAGAACAAAGGACAGTCTAATAGTTTAGAATGATTGTAAGACTTCCATCTCCCCTCCTACCCCTGGCGATCCCTTTGTCCTTCCATAAAGTCTAAATCTCCATTTTCTGTTTGGGAACAGACCGTTTCAGACATATGGATTCTGGGAGTAATTCATTAAGGTTACAGGTGATAGTGGAAGTCTCTCCTTCCTACCAGAAGGATGCCCCCTCACCCTCCAGACCAAACTCTTCTATTCTGTCCTGTTATGCAGCATACACTTTCCCAGGGAATGATGGAAGCTATCCTTCCTCTTCAACTAGAAGAAGGGTTTTATTCAAGGATGTTTCTGGTGTCCAAGAAATAAGATTCTTGGTGACCTGTTCTGGATCTGTCTTCTCTGTACCTTTGCGTAATAGTGTCCAAGTTCAGAATATTGTCACTTAATAACTTGTTACCCCTTATTCCTCATTTGTCTATTACAATGAATCCAGATTTGAAACATATTTCTTAAGGTTTTCTGTTTCTGGATCACATTGAGATGTCCTCCTGTATCACTGTTGCAGTATTCTTTACGGTAGTGATCTCCCATCCAGGGCAACCTGATGTTCGGCCAATATACTAAAGCCTTATGATCTTGTATGCACTGTACATCACACATATGCTCCCCACACAGGACATAAAGCATAAAAAGTGACATATGGACACAGTTACTCAGAACTTCTTTTCTGTCAGTCTGAATGTCATTATTGCTAGTTGCTCTGAACACCTTGTTGCTGTGCTGGATACCTAGCTATCAGGTAAGTGCCTCATCAGGGTTGTTTTTTTCCCTTCTCTTTGTGTTTGTATTTATTTTGTTTACACAGAGTTCATGTCATCCAAGAAGGGAAAATGTCAGTGTGGAAGGCAGATTCCCTGTAAGGATTGTCACCAGCAGTGTCTTTTGTTTGCGTGCTTCCCACGATTATACGTCGTACTATCTCTGACAAAGGAGGTACTGCTAGCACAGCTACCTGGAATTTTGTAAATAATTATATGTCATTTGTGACTATCAACATGATTCATATGAGATGCTTGTGTTACAACTGTATTAGAACTGTATGTTCTTTATGTACTCATGTGTATATTAAACTGGTTTGTACAGATGTGTATTGAAAGATATTTTATAAAGTGCTTGTGCTTAAAATATTACCAAAGCATACCCTACTGGAGTAGAATATAAATGTACATGCACTGTTGTAACTGTTTAAATGTATATATTTTAACATTGGAAACTGGAATACAAAAGGTTAACTTCAGAAAAATACCTGAAATTAAATTACTTCATGGCTACGCAGTAAAAGATGATACAATGGAATAAGGAGACACAATGTCTAAAACTAGGGAGCTTTCCGTATTGTCTCCAAGGTGAAATAATTACTAGTCTTGAAATGTGAAGGGATGTAATTATTTTATGACTTCCAGCATCTGCCAAAGATCTGAGGTGTGTATATTTTCATGGGTAGATGTTAAATACTGCTAGCTTCCAGCAGTGGGAGGTTCACCTGGGATAGAGTCAGATGACAAGAAATGTCATTCTGCAAGCTTCCCAGCAATAATATTTGAGATGTCAATTTGAGAACTCTCTGAGAGAGATGCAGCATTCTGTATTCTGACTTTGACCTGACAACAACCAGAAGATCCATTCACTGCGTTTACCTTGCTCTAAGTAAGTTTCTAGGTTATAGTAATTCTATTAGATACAGTCAGGAATATAGTAAAGCTTAGTTTAGATATTTTTCTTTATTTATCTGAGACTGTCCTGCAACATTGTTTTAAATATTTCCTGTGATTTTGAACTCTGATGTCACTGTGAATATATGTTTAGTACTGTCTTGTTCTTTTAATATTTACTATTAAATATGTTTAAACTTTTCATTATGGCTGCTCTGTGTAGAGATCAGTTCTGAGAGTACTTGCATATTTATTTGGTGACACTGTGTAGGCCACTCCTAATAGCCTTGCTCTTGGTCAAGCTACCATTTGTTTTAATAGTAACATTACACAGTAAGGTTGGACACCCTTTGTTAGGGGCCTTAAAGTAGCTGATAATGTGTTGGCTGATGGTGATAACTAACTTATTGTCTGGGCAAAAGGGGGCATAGCTAGTAAACCCATGCCAGCCTTTCCCAGGTGTGTGTGAGGGTATAAATCAAACCTCAAAGAGTGTGTTTGTCAGTTACTTGGGTAGGGACACACAGCAATGGTTGGACAGAAAGGGTGCTAGAGGTCTTGGCTTGACCACTCAGCTGAGATCTCCACTGTGTAGCTGTGCCAGTGGGGAGTCTTACTGGGGATCTGGAGAAAGAGGGAGAAACCAGCCCCGTACTGACTGTGGTCTCTTTGTGTTCTTAAGGGAAATTGCACTTGATGCAGAGAG
The DNA here is from genome assembly GCF_019279795.1 of Protopterus annectens. NCBI lineage: Eukaryota > Metazoa > Chordata > Ceratodontiformes > Protopteridae > Protopterus > Protopterus annectens. The sequence goes on along the minus strand of NC_056739.1, from coordinate 1,739,480,375 downwards.
CTGCATCTGGTAATACTGTGTCTGTACCTTGTCATCCTCCCAGTGTACATCCCTTCTGTTGCCAGTTGTGAGGACTGAGGCTCCTTGATTACTGGTCCAATGGTAGGTCATCACAGTATCTGTAAAGTGTTTGTGCCTAAGACACTCAGAAGCCATTTGTCTTTCTTGGCCATCTTGTAAACCAACGGCTTAACCAGTTAGCCTAGGGTAACATAGCAGAATCCATTAATCCTGAGATAATCTTATTAGGTAAGAAGAAGGTCAAGAAGTCTTGGCTGGATTCTTTAACTGTCCAGCCTCCACCCGATGTCCCTGTAGAAGCAGATAGTAGCTCTGTAGGCCATTTGGTGTCTCCATTGGATTCCTGGGCCAGTGCCCTATCAGAGGCAGGCATAGCTCCATCTTTTCACATGTCTTCTGAGGCTTTGCAGACATCTGCTGTGGATGTCAAGGAGGAACCACAGTTAATTATCTCAGGGGGTCCTAGAGGGATTCTGCAGATGTTCATAGGTAGGTACTAGGCTATCAGCCCTAGGGCCTATACAAGCCCAGCCAAAAAGGTACCCTGGCTTTTGCCACCCAAGAAAATTATTTTCCTGTGCCACTGTTGAGCAGAGCCACAGACGTGATCCCCTGGGTGAATTTCCTATTTCCCATCCAATCATCAAGATTTTTCTTGAAGAGTGCTAATGAGGTGCTTTGTTTGATATAGATAGGTAGTTTATTCCAGAGTATGGGAAGTTTCTGGGACAGGAATCTATCCCTCCAGCATGCTCTGTTTATTGTGGTGACAAGGTTTAGGTCCCTAGAGCATGTAGCTCGGAGGGGTTGGGATTTTTTTAAATGGAGCATGTCCAACAGCTCTGGGTTTGACATAGCTTTGTATGTTAGGCAGAGATTACCTCTGAGTAGGTGATATGTGTCGGAGTAAAGCTGGAGTTTTTTGAGACTGTCTGCGTAGGGCATCTGTTTGAGGCCAGTAATCCTCTTTGTGAGGTATTTCTGCGGCCTTTCCAGTTGTTGTAGATGTCTTGTGAGTTACATACCAAAAGGGGCACTATACTCTATAATAGGTCTAATGAGCGATGAGTAGAGGGGAACAATGACCTTTTTTTTTCTGGATGAGAAACCTTTTGTGATAAGGTGTGTCACGTAGAAGGATTTCCTGACTAACGTGGCGATGTAATTATCAAAGGAGAGACTATTGTCCACCTGTGTCCCAAGGTCTCTTATCACACATTCGGTGTTAAGTATACTACCGCCTATGTTGTAGTTCATGAGTACAGAGTTTTTACCAAAGGGGATAACAATGCACTTTTTGGCATTGAGCTTGAGTCCATGGCTTTGACACCAGGCATCTGTCTCAGTGAGGCCCTTTTGTAAGATGTCCACATCGTTAGGAGTTTCGATAATGGCTCCTAGTTTGCAGTCATCTGTGAACTTCATTAGCCAAAGACCTTCTGTGTTAGCCTGTACTTCAGAGAAGTTGATACCAAACAGGAGAAGACCCAGGACTGAACCCTGTGGTACTCCACTTGTCAATGGTCGGAAGTCAGATTTGGAGTCTGCAGCTTTGACAGTGTGGGTGCTGTCAGTGAGCCAGTTGGCAACCCATCTTGTGGCATAGGGATTTATACCTAGTTTAGTGAGTTTAGCTATGGGGGATGATGTTGAAAGGCTTGGCGAGGTCAAGATAGGCTGTGTGAATCACCTTACCCTCGTCTACAGCTTTGATGACTGCCTCAATGAAGTCAATCAGGTTCAGAAGGCATGATCTGCCTTTCATAAACCCGAACTGGGTGTGGTCCAGAGTTTGGAGGTTACCAATGTCTTTGTTTATGAGTACCATGATATGTTCCATGGCCTTGCAGACCAGGCTCATCTGGCTAATAGGACGATAGTTCCCAGGATCAGTGGTGGCTCCCCTTTGTGGAGTAGGATCACTGTTGCTGTGCGCCATTCAGTGGGCACAAAGCCTGACGTGAGACTATGATTGAACTTGGTGCATAGGCGGGGAGCCAGTTCGTTCTGAAGTTCGTGTAAAACGCAGCCTGGGATGTCACCCAGTCCCATGGATGCTGTGTTTTTGGTTTTAGAGAGTGCAGCTTTTACCTTCATAGATGTGATTATAGAGACTCTGCATTCTTTCTGTGTAGATATGGGCCCTTTAGGGAGTGAAAGCGGGGTAAGATTAGCACTGAACGTATCTGCCAGGATGTTGGCAATATCAGTTGGTTCTGTAATTTTTGTGCCGTTGTGGTGTAACTCAGAGCAGATCTGGGTGTTGCCATTGAGATTCTTGACATAGCTATAGAATGCTTTGTGGTTGCCCTCAGAATCAGTGGCAATTTTGTTTTCGTAGTAGCTTTGGAGGATCTTATAAGGGATCTCAGCTTCTTATTGAGACTGACCAGGGAGCTCCTCCACTCATGGGATTTTACTCGCTTTTGCAACAGTTTCTTCCTTCTGTTGTAGAGTTTGTTTATGGCAGGGGACCACCAGATTGGCTTCCCTTTTTTGGAGGATAGCATCTTGGTTCTGTTTGGGATAGCATAATCCATGCACTCGTGTAATTGCTTGTAGAGTGCATTTGTGTAGGATTCAGCAGTCATAACTGTATTGTCCATCTGCACTGGTGTCATGAAGTTCGCCACTTCTGTCTTAAGAAGCATGACGTTAGCTTTGGAGAAATTTTTTACCGTGGTTTCCTTAATTGTGGATGGGGGCAGGATGCGGATATCTAGGGTGATTAGCTTATGGTTGGATCTGACCGACAAGGAGTTGACTTCAGGTGTGGAACACCAGTCATTCATGTTGGTAATGACTAGGTCTAGGATATTGTTGCCCCTGGTGGGGCTGTGGATAAGTTGATCCAGGGCATTGGAATTTATGAATTCCAAAAAGCGTTGAGTGAAGGAGTTGGTACATGAGTAGTCCCAAAATCAAATCACAATTGCTAGCTCCTCTTAATGCCAGAAGTCTAAACAGTAAATTACATGATCTTGAGGCACTCCTGCATTTGGAAAGCATCCATGTCTGTGTAGTTACTGACTGAGACTTGAATTAAATGTAAAGAGAGCACTCCCTCTCTACCTGGGTTTTGCACTTTTCATGTATTCATACCCAATGACAACTGTAGTTGGTTCTTCATATTTGTCAAGGAACAAATTACCTCCAGGCAAATAACTAAAAATCCACAAACTAAACTTATTGAACTACATATCACTCTAGATAGGATTAATTATCACTTCACAGCTTGTTATAGAAAACATTATTTGTTCCTAATGACCATATTAGATTTCTCAGTGTTCTAAATTATTCCTTTAAATATAAACCCTGTTATTTTGAGTGACTTGAACTACCTTTCAGTAAACTGGGACACCTATATTTCCAATGTAAGATATGCCCCACAATTCCTAGATGTTACAAACAAAAACTCCCTTGAGCAGTTGGTAAACAAACCTACTAGAAGACACAGCATTCTTGACCAAATTCTTACAAATAAGGCTGTCTCTTGCACTACTCCTCTGGTATCTCTTTCCTTAGTGAAGTCAGACCACAAACTTGTGACCTTCTCTTTTAAATTCCCAAAAGCCCTTACAGCAAACCCCACTGAAATTAAGAACTACACATGTGCCTATTTCATGCTACGTCAGTGTGAAATATCAAAATCTGTCTTCCTACTTAAATGTCAGCACTCAAAATGCAGAGTGCCAGCAAGGCGAAAAAAAGGATTGTAAATGCAGAAGTAGAGTGAATCTAAAACATCATTATTCTCCTTTAAACTTCTTTTTTTGTAGGGGGGTAAAACCTTCTATAACACCAAACTCTGAAAGTGCCATACCTTGGAGAAAAAAGAATATTTCGGGAAATGGACATCTCAGACTTAGTATATGTAAGTCAGCTTATTTGGACATTCAGTCTCTGAATTTCTGGACTCGTTCTAGCAGGTCCTGACATTTCAAATGGTTAGCCAAAATTCATTTATGACTACATCATCCCTGACCTTGATAAAACAAAAAGCTTTACTAAGGAATTCTGCACTTATTTAGAAAAATTTGTTGAGCTATCATTCCCTACCAGAGCCAAGTATTATGGGAGGTTCAAAAATAAACCACCCTGGTCGTCCAGTATTGTAAATAAAATCTGGTGATCCGTCATCATAAATAAACTCTACAACAAAAGAAAAAATTCTTAGATTATATAGCAGATGCAAACCCTTCTTCTCGAGGAAAATATCAAAAGCATTGCCAAAAAAAAATGAAAATCACTGTCAGGTCCACTGAAGGAGGCCCATGAAATTACCCTGGCCTCTAAAGCCAAAGATAGTTATAAATCCATCTTTGGGTATGTTAGAGAACTGAGAGACAATACCCTATGTTGCTTTTAACTTATTCCAAATGCCATCTCCTATACTGACCTAGGAGAAGTTGCTAATATCCTTACAAACAAATTTAGTGTCAGCTTCATTCCCAAGATGTCTATCAAAAGTCCTGAAATGCCTGAATCATTTACTATCCGAATTATCTCTAGCGATCCTTTACTTTAAGTGCTAACCAAGACCAAAAATACTTTCTCCATGAGACCTGACAGTATACCTGGTTGTTTAATTAATAGTGTTAAATAAGGCTTTGTAGACCTACTCCTTAAACTGTTTAACTTAAGTTTAACTACTGGTTTCATCCTTGATGAGTTGTGCACTGCAGTAGTGACTCCCCTCCTTAAGGGTGGCCTTTCAAAGGCCATAGAAAATTACAGACCTAACAGTCTTACAAACCTCATCTGGAAAGACATGGAATATATTATAACTGACATCATAAAGTACAATATGAAGAATATTATTAGTCTTTTTTAACACCTTTATTGAATTAGCACTTAAGATATAGGCAAACATACATTTATATAAAGGAAAACAAATCATGTTAACATGTTTACAGTTAGAAACATTACACATCACATACATGCTTTTATACATTTATCAGTCTGGCATTATATAAGGTACCCAATTTCTGCCTTCCCTTAAACCTCTCTGCTCCTCCAAATCATTATTTTGCATGTAGTGGTCTACAGTTTCCATTTTTTTTGTATGTAGTTTGCACGTACCATTTTCTAAAGATCACACTTCCAGTTCTTTTCTCTCTGTTACAATATTCACTACTTCAAGTACAGTTGGCTTAGACTATGATTTACATTTTCTAGTAATTGCTTTTTTGGCAGATTTAAACTTAACAAGGTCTTACTATGTCTAGGCAATTCAGAGTCTGTATCCCAGCTCAAAAAATCATTTACTTAGTTACACCCATTTGCTTGCTGACAGAGTACACTATCAGGAATTTTTGAAGTCAGCCAACTCATTACACTCGCAAAGAATATGCTCCCAATTACCACTTTCTTCCCCAGTCACCTCCAACATTTTCCATCTACCTGAAGAATAATTCTTTGGCATCTGCTTGGACTATAAAAATACCTATGGAAACACTTAAAGTCCTAAATCTTGTACACTTTGTTGCATATTTGGGAGCCATACATATGTCCTGCGATTGAAGAATATTATTAGTCTTGACCGTCAACAGATTGCCTTTGTGAAGGATATTCTGTCTAATGAATTTGGTTAACAACTTTGAAAGGATTAAGGAAGCTGTAGATGATGGCCATGCAGTACACAGTGTGTATCTTGAACTTGCTGACACCATTCCCCCTGCTGGCATCATACTGAAACTAAATGCTTTAAAAACTGGCTATATGTAATGAGATATCCAGCAAAGTGACAGAAAGACAGAAATGACACATTATGAGTTACAGGTACCTTATCAGAAAGTATGAAATTGACCATCAGTGTCCTTCAGAGCTGCATGCTCGGACCTCTTCTTTTTGGCCTTTACTTTTCAGATCTCTAAGCAAAGGACCAAGACCTCAGGCTAACAAAGTTTGCAGATGACTGTATACTGGAGCCTGTTGTTAAGGCACCCTGTGACACTCAAACCATCCAGAATGAACTCCCCTTAGTAAATTCCAGCTGTACTAAGCATGGGCTCAAACTAAATGCTGAAATGTGTAGTATCATAATTTTTAGTAGACACCCTCCCCATACTATATAGACAGCACACCGCTACAAAATAAAAATGTAGTCATGGACCTAGGAACTTGGGTTGATAATTTCCTTTTATTTGAAGACTGTGTGACAACAGTTGTCAGGAAACCCTTTTATGTATCACAGCTAATTGCCAAGGACTTTACAACATCAGTGTCTAAACAGGCAATCCGTCCATTATACTTAGCATTGATCAGACCATTTATTGAGTACAAGTATCCCTGTTGGGATATATTTCACTAAGCATGCCAAACAATTAGAAAGATCCTTAAGATTCCTAATTAAAATTATCACTGGCCTAACTCCCTGGGCTGTCAAGAGAGGATAGAAGCTCTATCCCTTTATTCAGAGTCTTATAAACTTTTGAGGGTGGATCTGTGTCTTACTTACTGTGCCATTGGAGAACTGGTTGTCCTGAATCTCCTGTATCTAAGTAAATCCAGTAGCTCTACCAGGGACCTAAATCTCTGCCAACAGATAAAAACATGGTAAAGGGGCATCACTGCCTCCAATTAACTTCGATTTTATGTTAAGCAGTGCAACTCACTATCTTCCTTTAAACATAACCTCGATGATTGGATGGGTTTTCACCAATTTACTCCAAGATTTTACTAGTACTGCCCCACTGAAGATAAGAGGTGTGGCCTGAGGGAGGGTACTGATAAGGTATAAATAGTCATAAGACTCAATGGTGTTGCAATATCTGAGTCTGTGAATCAGTAAACAAAGTTGCTTACAAAGACTAAGTGGTTTCACTCATAAAAGATAAGGTACATGTAGTTTTTGGAGGCTTTGGAGAAGACTTCCTGGTATTTAGAATTCTAATCAGTGTGCATTTGTTAAGGTTTTTTTCTTGAAGCTCCAAGTTCCAGGGTTCAGTCTTTGCCTGATTACAGTCTATGGGGAGTACACATTCTTTCTATTTTCGTGCAAGTTGTCTGAGTACTCCATCTTCTTCCTACTAATAACATGATCACCCAACTGTTAAACTGCATATATTGTATTTACACTTGCCCTTCTGGTCTGGGCAATGGCTAAAATGGGAAAACCTTCTTGTAAGTTCACTTACTATGTTAGCAGGTTGAGCTGATGTTGTCTTTTCAGTCCATTCATTAATGTATAGTTCTCTGATCTGATTTCAGACCCAACTCAGTCACTTCTAAGCTTTGGATCCAGTGCTTAAGCTCCTCCCCTACCCATAATTCCTGTGTAGAGAATGAGCTACCTTAGATCTCATTTGCTCCCATAAACAGTTGACAGATCTTGGATTTCAGGATCCATTTATATTAAACTTCTTCAGGAAATAAGCTAGTTTCCATTTGGGCTGACGACTTTGTTAGTTTTGAATTCCTACTCGTCTAATAGTGCTTTCTGCTTGTTGTTCCTCTTCTATTTTGATTTTTCTTCCTTCATTTCCCTCTTGCTCTTAACATGGGCTTAGTTTAAAAAAAGCAAAAAAACAAAAAAAAAAAAAAAAAAAGCTTTCCAGATCTTCTCTCTCACCCATCGGAGTCACCTCTCCTGAACATCCAGTTCCTCAAACTGACCACGTGTTTTCTCCATTTCCAATGATAGTTTGACAGTCAAGGTTTTCATATATTTTTTTGTTTTTTGTTAACAAAAACATCTTTATTAAATTATCATGTGTGACACAGACCATCTTACATTTATATAAATGAAAATAAATCATAGCGGCACAATCTGAGTTGCAAACATTATACCTTACAAACCGTGCCAACACAACTGTAGCTGCAAACATTATATATCACTTTTAATATATCCAGATATTGTCAGTCAACCATTGCATAGCTCACTCAGACCCTGCCTTCTTTTAAACATTGTTCCTCCTCTGCATGTAGTGGTCCCACATTTCCCATTTTACTCCTACCCTTTTCTAAATATCCCAGTTCCAGTTGTTTTATCTCTGTTACTATCTTTATTTCAAGTAAATTTGGTTTAGACTTTGATTTCCATTTTCTAGTTATTACTTTTATGACAGCCATCAGAATTAAACTCAGCAAGGCCTTACTGTGTCTAGGCAATTCCAACTCTGTATCATAGCTCAAAAAAAATAATTTCCCTAATCACTCCAATTTGCTCACCCAGCATCTCTGACTGAACAGTCTGCAGGGAATCTTTAAAGTCAGGCAATTCATTACACTTCCAGAAAATATGTTCCTAGTTACTGCTTTCTTCCTCATCACATCTCCATCATTTGCTATCTGCCTGAGGAAAGATTCTTTGGAGCCTGCTTGGGGTAAAAAAATATCCATGTAAACACTTCCAGGCAAAGATCCTAAATCTTCTAGATTTTGTTGCATATTTGGGAGACATACATATATCCCCCGTTGTTTCTTTGTGAATTACTTATCCATTCTCTCTTCCCAATTCTTCTTAACTTCTTCTGATTGATTCGTATAGTTATGCAGTATTTTATATGCTGTACTAATTATTCCTTTCTTAACTGCCACTTCTGTTCTAGATTCTACTAAGAACTCAAAACCAATGCTGGTCTTTTGTTTAGTACTCCCCTATTTCTTTCTCTTTGCCTGTACTCTGATATCAATCTTTGATATGCAAGGCAATCTCTAACCTACAGTCCAAGTAAGTTCTTAGCATCTTCCCATTCTGTTACCTTTCCCTCTCTAGTTATTTGCTCCCAATACCTTAGTTCCTTTGCCAGTTTTCTCCAATATACTCCCGCCCCCTCTTGCCTATTATTTGTATCCCTAGTTGCAGTCAGGGGTAACCCCTATCAGCAGTCTCTCTTTTCTCCATTCCCATATTGGTTTTTAGTTCTTAGAATACCTTCTGCTACTTTATAAATATAATATTTGGTATGGTTATTGTTCCCCTTAAAGGTTTAATGCCAAAATCCCAGTTTCTGCCTGTTACTTGAGGCCCCCCCCCCAATTTCTTCATCATTTCTTTCCATTTTGAGTTATGGTTTTCTGCTTGTGCTATGTATAGAAGCCTTAACTGTGTTGCTTTGAAATACCCCTTCAAATCTGGTAATCCCAATACTCCCTGTTCCATTGGAAGAATAAGCTTATCTCACTTGACTATTGCCGTCTTCTCCTCCCAGATAAAATCCTTCAACTCCTTATTAATTACTATCCACAACTTCACCTCTGGTTAATAAAAATATGCCTGACCTGTATATAAGACTAAATGGAATAAAAACATTTTAACTGCTTGTATTTTACTGTCAATGTCCGTATAAGAGAGCTTCCAATTTCTCAGTTTTTGTATTATCTTTTGTTTGGTTTCTTCCCACATATCCTTAGCTGCTATATCGGTATCATTTTTAATCCATACTCCTACATACTTCATTTTATCATCCCCATAAGTATGGATATTGCTGAACCAATGTGTATGTGGGTACATAATTTACTGCTATTGTTTTTATTTTGGCTTCATTCATTTTGTACCCTGAAAAAGTTTGAAATTGTCTCAGTATGTTTCACAGCACTGCAATGTCCTTTTCTGGGCAGGTGTAAATTAACATCATTTGAAAATAGAGCCACCTTCTCTTGACTACCATACCAACTATATCCTTGAATTTCTGAGCCCCTTATTTTCTTTGCCAGTGGTTCTAAATATAATGCAAACAACAAAGAGGAGAGAGGATGCCCCTGCCTAATTCCTCTGCTCAAGCAGTAATTATCAGAGAGGACCCCACCCACTTTAATTTTCGCCTTCGATCCCTCATATATCCTCCTAATCAAACTTATAATTTTTTCAGGAAAGGCAAATGCTGGCATTGCTCTGCTCTTAAAGTCCAAGCTCACTCTGTCAAACGCTTTCTCTGCATCAAGGCCTACCAACCACAGTGGCATGTTCTTACATTCTGCTTCTGTCTAGATCATCACTGTTCTGTTAATGTTGTCAATGTTTCCCTCCCCTCTACAAAATCACATTCATACATATCTATCAATTTTGGCATCACATTTGCCATCCTTTTTACCATTATAGACATAAACACTTTATAATCATGGTTCAGTATTGAAATGGGCCTGTATGAAGCTGGATCTGATGGGTCTTTACCCTCTTTAGGTATTACAGCCACCACCACTTTCTTCCAGGATGTTGGTACTTCTCCTCCTCTTAAAATACTGTTAAACAAAACCTTCCAGATCTTTATCAGTTTTTTTCCCTGTTAGATTCCGAACTTCCACAAGAATACCATCTGTTCCTGGGGACTTACCTGCAGATTGGTTATACATCACCATTTGTATCTCATCTCCTACTATCCTAACTATTAGTAATTCAGCCTCCTCTATCTCTAGCCTGGCATCTTAATTCTTGCATAAACATTTCCATTTGTACCTTTTCTTGATTTCCATATTTCTCTGCCTTATACAGACTTTCATAGAATTTTCAAAGTATTTCCAATACTTCTACAGGATCGCCTTGGTATCTTCCTTGTTATAGGCTCCTTAAGTTTGGTGACAGCCCTTTCTATTTTCTGTTGCCTGAGTCGTAGTGTTAAAGGTTTTTGAGCTCTATGGTTATTATCAAAAAACAATTGCTTAACAGCAGTCTTTTTAACCTCATGCATATTATTGAAGTAATCCCTTATTTTCTGTTTAACATTCTACAGTTGCTCCTCCTCTTCTTCTGTGAGATTCCCCCTGTTTCGCAGCAAGTAACACTTGTCAGTCCCTCTAAGTAATTCTTGTTACTTGTTAACCATATCTCCCATTCTTTTATTTCCACCCTATTTTTAAATTCCACTTAAATTTTATCCAACTCCCTACCTATAGTTTCAGAAGAATTTTCTATCCTCTCTAATAGCTCCTGAATAATTTCTACTGCCCGTACCTTAAATTCCTCTCTTTTCAACGGCTAGATGGGAAAGCGCTAGTGTCTCTTTTTTTATTTCATTACCCTGTGCTTTTATTTTAATTATTACTGCCACATGATCTGAAATATGTCCAGGTTTTTATCTTAATTTTTCCCCACATTTTGTCCTCTACCCAAAAACCCTGTACTAGGAAAATTTACAAGAGCAAATGGAAAAGGTTTTCTATTTGGGTGATGGGCAAGAATACTGACCCTTTCTCAGCTACTGTTCCAGCAATCCTCACCTGTCGTTTTCAGTGTGGAGCCAGCTATTCCACCATTAGAGTGCAGTTAGCTACAATATACTCCTTACATGTAGGTGAAAATCACATATCTGTATCATCTCTTAGATTATCAAGGCTTTCCTTCTAGGAACCTTTCTTCTGTGCCCATCACTTAAAGACCCAGTTCCTCCCTGGGATATTACTATTTTGGTACAGGCATTGACTGGTCCCCCATTCAGAGGTTTTGCTAGGGTTGATCTGAAGTTTTTAATCACGGAAGACTTTATTTCTGTAGCTATCATTTCTGCCAGGAGAATTTCTGACCTATATGCCCTGTCCTCAAAACCTCCTTATCTAATTTTTCACAAGGATAGGTTGTCCCTGAAAACCAATCCCTCCTTTCTTTATCGTATGCCTTCTGAATGATCTAATCAGTGTTCTTCCCAAATTTTTCAAACAAGGATGAATATACATTGTATTTACTAGCTGTTAATTGTCAGTTATGCTTTTATTTACATTGGACAAAGCCTTTCAGAAAATCTGACCAATTATTTTTCTCTTTCTCTACTGCTAAATTCAGAAAAGCAGCATCTAAAGTCACCCTTTTGCACTAGCTATTGCATTTCATTTGATTTGTCTATCAAGAAAGAGGCTTGCTTTTTACTTCAGTTCTAAAAGCTCATTCCAGCAGATCTGTAGCTTCTTCTACAGCCTTCTTTTCTAGTGTGCCAGTTGAAGACGTGCTGCAGCTTTGATAGTCAGTCTAGATCTTGAACCTTCTTTGGTTCAGCTGTGCTTTAGAATATCCTTCCACAAGACCTCCTATGTAAGAAAGTAGCTGGGGACACTGTCACATACATTGAGGGGTGGACGGAAGAGACAACATCAAATACACAAGTTATGTACTTGCTATAATGATAGATCTGTGTTGCCTGTTTCCATCATTAGTAAGCTACCCTCCCAACATCCCCCTCCTTCTTTTTATATGTACAGCTTTTTTCTCATATTGTCATTTCAAGATAACTGTAGTTGACCTTGCCATGACTCCTGAAGGTCATTATTTTTTCTTTTGCTCTCGTCTTACAGGCTGGCAGTGTATAAGTCAGACATTTTTTTGCCTGTTAACATCTTCATATTTTTAAATTTTCTACTGTAGGTGAGCAAACTTAGTCTGAGGTAGATCACTGTCTCAGGGAGGAGCCTGAGCTCCAGATGCAAAGCTTAGAAGTGTCTGAAGTTAGCTCTGAGGCCGGATCTGAGAGCCATACATTGAGAAAGGATGGGAACAGACATATAGAACTTTAATTTAAATTAAAAATGAAATTACAGAAATGAAAAAGACCAGGTGTGGTAGAGAAAATCTGTTTAAGGAAAATTCCAGGAAAGTTGTACCAAGTAAGCTGTTAGTAAATGCACAGGGTGTTATGAGTGCACCTATAATTTGGCAGAAGTAGGTGCCATAACTATAATTACAAAACAGTGATATCAGGCATAACATGTTAGCACACATGAATTCTTTAAGTTCTAAAAATTGCTTGCTATCACACTATTAGTAAGTACAGTTACTATTATTTTATTTCACTGTGTGTTGCTGTCATGTAGCATTTAAGTAGTATAAAGGGAAGGCCATAAGTCATGTCCTAACTGTTTCTCCAGCTTTTTAAATCAAGAAAATTACTCTGATCCCGTTTGTTATGCTGTCAACAGGTTTTGCAGCGGGAAGGGTGGACAGGATTGGAGGAAGTGGCACGCCTGCTGAATGGAAATGAGTTTGCTGATTCAGGTAAGAGAAAATGTAATCCCTGAAAAACATTGTTTGATTTTAGTTGCAAATGTATTGAAGTCCTTCAGTCTAATAATTGCTTCAGTGCAGGCTTACCTTCTGAGACAGATTTTATGCAGCTGACAGGACCAGCTTGTTAGTTTCAGAATGTCTGTTGTGTCATAAATAAAAGAAAATACTCATTGTTAGATACAATATCTCCATTTAAATGAACTGTTCCTTTCACTGTTGAATATAAAAAAATATATATTTGTCACAACCAGAACATAAAGTATTTTCAAAAGTTTGCATGCAGGAATGTGTGGCATTAGGGCTTTAAGGGGTAAAATAATCCACAAATTTATCATATATATATATATATATATATATATACATTTGTTTGTGTGTGTGTGTGTGTGTGTGTGTGTGTGTGTGTGTGTATATATATATATATATATATATATGTGTGTGTATATATATATATATATATATATATATATATATATATATATATATATATATGGTTTACCTTCAAAACATCGCATCCCAGTTCGAGTCTGAAGACGTTGTAACCAAAACATCAGAAGTGCAGAAGCATGAACTCCCGGAACATCGTATTTCTCTCCAGGAAAGTAACCACTTGGCCACCAATGAAAACCCCACAAATGGTAGCAAATTGCACACATTGAAGTGGGGGGATTTGCCCCACATCCCCCCCCCTACTGAAACATACTGACTCCGAGATTGCACTACAGAGGAGAAAGAGTAAAGTTCACCATGGTGGCCAAATGATTACTTACCTGGAGAGGAAATGCGATGTTCTGGTGGTTCGTGCTTCTACACTTACAATGTTTTCATTTCATTGTTTTCAGACTTGAACTGGGACTTAACGTTATGAAACAGAACCATATACAGTTCATATATATATATATATTTGAACAAAAGAGTATATTTTACTTGATAGGTTCACCAGTGTCTGTGAGGTCTTGGTGACCTATCCTTGAATATTCGTTTGATTTTTAGGTTCATTTGGTATTGTTTTGCTGGATGACCTTATGGGAAAAAACTTAATTTATTTGAACCTCCTCACAGAATGACATCATAAATCCCCCCTACTTACTGAGAATAAGTAATATCCTGGAGTAGTTCAACTGGTTTGAGTTTAGAATATTTTTTTTCTTTCCTAATGAACCTCTTACTATCTTCACTATCAGTAATATGCTTTATTTCCTGCATTTAAGACTTTTTTGTGTGTCTACCTTCAAGGCCATCCTTATGCATAGGTGAGCTAGGCAACTTCCTAGATTGTCATGCTGCCATGTTTTTAGGGCCACCCCCTTTATTTATTTATTTAGAGTAATGTTTCTTTACTCCCAAAAAAAAAAAAAAAAAAAAAACCCTACAAGGGAAAAAGTAAAATGTACTTGCCGAGCAGAGAGTGCTCCAGGGAGGTTGATAAAGCTACTAACTACTTAATGTTACCTTAAATGTTCTGACCTCACGGGAGTATAGACCTCTCAATGTTCAAATGTAGGCGCAAAGGCACCTGAATGAATTTGGGTTTCTTTTTTTTCTATTAGTATTTGAACATTGAAGGACAGAGGTGCTACAGGGACATTCTTTGGAAGAAAATGGTGTGATGGTGGAAGAAATGTTGTTATTAATTTTACAATAATGCTAGCACACTAATCAGCCAGACATTTTGGGCAATACTTAATATGTGCAGACAACTGAGATGAAAGGACTTGATCTGTGAGAAAAGTGTCATTACTCTACAATGATGCTGGCAGTGGTCAAACAGATATTTTGCAGTGTTTTTCTGGCTTTGTGATTTGTGTGAAGCAACTTAGATTGCAACACTTTAAAGTGTGGCAAATTGTTTGTGTAGTCTGTGGAGACATACCTCTCAACATTTTAGCAAGAAATCTGGACAAAGCCAAACATAAGGGGGAGGTGCTCAAAGGCTAGGTTTTAAATATTGCTCTTATAAACTTAGAAAGTTGCTAGAAAAACAAGTTTTGTGTTAGTATGTTTACTGAAGGGTACAAAGTCTGAAACTCAAATGTATGCCATTATTTAGTGACTTCAGTCCTTAGTGATTTTCCAGATATTCCAGAAAACCACAAATTTTATGAGGAGCAGACTAAAAATATGAGGCAAAAATCTAGATATTCTGTAAAAATCTGGCCAGTTGAGAGGTATGTGTGGCACTAAAGTTATATTATATACCCATCAGATGTGATAATTATAACTGTTGCGTGGGGATTGGGGTTGATTGGATGAAAGTAACCATCTTGTCATATGCTCATTTTAACAGTCACTCTCTGCCTTTGCAGAACTAGCGCACATTTCTGATAAGTAAGATAGACCATTAACTGAACACCTGATATGCACAGGCAAAGATTGTTGTGGCTGTTTTCTATGGAGAAAAATGATTAGCTGGCTGCTGCTGTTTTTTTTATTATTTTGGTTTTGCAGGACTAATGTGTTTATGTGAAACAACATGCAATATTTTAATGTATTGCAGCTATTTGGAGCAAAATTGAAATGCATTACATTGTCATCCTCTTTTATCATGATGAGGCATTTAAACTGTACATAGAATGGGTTATAACTGCATGGTGAGGGCTTTCTGAATGAAAGTAACTGACCTTGTTGTTACTTGCTCAGTTTGTCATCTCTCCCTCAAAAAATAAATAAATAAATAAATGAAGTATAAGTGCATCACAGAATATGCAGACCTTTAGAACTTCTAGTGGCTGGTGGGTCCCACAAACCAAGGCTATATAAGTGGATTTCGACATGGGCCTAGTAATTAGCTCTGCTGTGAACCTCACCTGGTCTAAAACCAGGTCCCATAGATGTATACAGAAAGTTTACTGGGGAGGCTGGCAGTCCTCCCAAACTTCAGGTGTCACTGTATCTTGTGTTGAGA
Source organism: Protopterus annectens (assembly GCF_019279795.1). NCBI lineage: Eukaryota > Metazoa > Chordata > Ceratodontiformes > Protopteridae > Protopterus > Protopterus annectens. The sequence goes on along the minus strand of NC_056739.1, from coordinate 1,739,464,518 downwards.
TGGGGACAGTGTGGTCATTATTTCTTTAACTTTCCTCACAAACTTCCGAGGGGTACACAGAGGGTCACTGTAGCTTGTATGGGAACACTGTACTTGTCTGCAGAAGTATCAAGTTGGAAATATTTTTGTAGCCATGTTTCCCCATTTTCCTCACAATTGAACATCTGATTCCTGTACTGGTAGCTGTTTTTGGGGGAGAGTAAATAAGCATGTTGTTTATATATGTCTGACAGCAAAGATGTTATGTTTTTTTTTTCAGTTTTATCTCAGTCTGACATCAAAAGGGGTCCACTTAAGATGGCTGTCTTTTGGGGGTAGAGAATGAGGAGGCATAGATATGTCGGCAGCAGCTCAAAGTATGACTCTGGGCATTTATGTCTTAATTGTGCCCAGTTTAACACTATGGGAGGAAGATGCACAGAAAGGGACTACCTATTTTGAGGTGGGTGGAGGGGAGCAGGTAATATTCCCAGATAAGATACATGTATCCTCAAAGCATTTGTCTTCAGTTTATTTTGAAGTGGTGTTTGGTCAGTTTTGAGCATTAAAGCTTTGATACAACTTATTTCTTCCTTGAATTTGGTGGTGAAGTGGTGCAGCAGTTAACGTTGCCTCACAGCAAGTGGTTTTCCGGTTCGATTCTCTGCTGAGATACCTTCTGTGCAGTCTGCATGTCCTCCCTGCATTTGCATGGGTTTCCTCTAGGTATTCTGGTTTCCTCCCACATTCCAAAGATAAACATCTGGAGCGTTTCTCCCCAGACCTGTGCTGAAAATAGGCTCTGTCCTAGTCTGACTTTCCTGGTCAACAAATTTTAAATAAATAAATAATTGTATGAATAAAAAAGTAGGGTTGAATTTATTTTCCTTATGCATGGTTTTTGTTTGGGTCATCATTGTATCAAAAGGTTGGTAAAAAAACTCTACAATGCACCTCAGAGCATCTATAACCCCATGGCATCTTCTTACTAAGTAGTCTTGGTCAGTCAGGCTGTGTTGAAAGGATGCAGGAAAAAGCAAGTTTGAAGAGTAAGACTGTATTTCTTTCCATAATTATGTTTTCTGTTCAAGCAGCCATTGGATGTAAAGGTTTACATCTCAGAGCAACTAGAAACCTCATAGCTTAATACAGTTATTTCTACTGCAGCTGTTACAGTGTAGTTTTGGTTAGTTATGATGTGCTGAAAGGATGCAGGAAAAAAACAAAAGTTGAAGAGTAAGGCTACATTTCTTAATTTGATCATGGTCTTTGTTCAGGCAATTACTGAATGAAAAAAAGTTTAAAAAACTAAAATATACCTCAGAGCAGCAGGCTTAATGCAATTTCTTTCCACTACAGTTGTCAGAGTACAGACTTGCTTAGATCATGTTGAATGAATAATAGGAGGAAAAAAGACTGAAGGGTAAGCCAGTATAACCCTTTGTTGAGTAACCTTTACACTGGTGTCACATGCTTTAGGAAAAGAGGTGTGGAAGTAAATGAAACAGATGGCATCATCACAAACTTTAAGAAGGTTTTTGGAAGCAAGTTTGTGGTTACGTCCAGTATTAATACTTTACCTTAACTACAGACTTCAAACACTGCATCATTAATGTGACTTTTGATCCAGCTTCAAGGAAGGGTGATCTTGAACATTTTGATGACAGTAAAGCCAGCAGAATTAAGAGAATGCCCAACAGAAATCTAAAAGTACTATATAATGAGTTAGTAAGTCCCTTGCAATTTTTATTGTAACTATTTTGCAGGCTGTTGTGTCATTGTAAAGGTTCTATATTAAAATCTCAAGAATCCCATTGTCAAGTCATAAGAGACCAAAAAAGAAAGAAAATACAAAAGAGGAGTGAATGTCAAATATCACTCTCTGTTTTTTGTGCCCTCTGATGTGGTTGCAAGCCCCCATACTCTGCATACCCACCAAATTTATATATACTAATTCTGAGATTGCAATAAATTGGAGAAAAGGGAGTATTCCAAGAAACGGCATTCTCAAACTTAATGTACTTAAGTCCAAATTTTCAGACATTTGATATCCGTATTTTGGGACTCTGCAATGTGAGTCCCTAGATTTTAAACATTTACTTATTGTAAACTGAAAATAATACTTTATTAAAATACATTTAAATGTAAGGGGGTACATAAGATTGTAAAATATATTGACTAGTCATCCTCTCAAGTAATGACAAACTGACTGAAAAGAACAACCTTTACCAGCACACCTTCAGTGCCATGTCACTAGTACCCAGACAGTGTATAAAAATTCTAAGCTTGTTTCCCTTTCCTGTAACTAATCTAGTCCAGATACAGAGTTGCTGTATCCAGGACTGTTTGTAAGCTTCTGAGCCCCCCAAGCCTTTCTGTGTTGGAGGGAAGCCTTTTAGCTTATCAGTGGGAGTGGTAAGCACTAGGTAGCCTATCCACCACAAGAGGAGTGGTTTCTAGCCCAGAAACTCTATAGCTTATCCTATCAGCATACTCATTAACAGATCAATTAAAGAATCCCTTGTCCCAGACATCTGGAAAAAAGCATTCATTCTCCCCTTACACAAAGGTGGCACCAACACAGACACCACAAACTTTCGACCCATAGCAATTCTCTCACCCCTCTCTAAAATACTGGAAAATGCATCCATGCCCGACTCCTCAGCCACGTGCATGTAAATCAAATTGTATCACCCACTCAGCATGGCTTCAGACCAGGACACAGCACCACTACCGCCCTCCTATCCTTCCTTGATACAGTTAACCGGGCACGGGATTCTGGTAAAATAATTGCTTCACTTTTCCTTGACCTCTCCAAAGCTTTTGATACCATTTCCCACACTATCCTCCTCTCCAAACTATCCACCCTTCACATCCCCCCCACCCTACAGTGGTTCAACAACTATCTCTCCAATAGGCAGCAATTCACCAAATGGCAACAATCTTACTCTCCCTTCCTCAAAACTTCCACAGGGGTACCCCAAGGCTCCATACTTGGTCCTCTCTTATTTAGTATCTCTGTTAACAACTTTCACACCACTCTCCTACAATGCTCAGTAATCCAGTATGCTGATGACTGCAATAATATGCACTGCAAATTCCAGCTCTGAACTCCAGCAAATTACCCAGAATGCCCTCATATCTACTGAATCTTGGATGCTTAGTCATCTTGCCCTAAATAAAAAAAAAACTAAACTAGTAATTTTTACTCCTAGGAAAACCACTCAGTTTGATACAAATACTCTTCACTATACAAGCCCAAGACAATACCACTATAGAAGTTGTCCCACACACTAAATTGCTAGGCATTATTATAGATGCAAACCTTAACTTTGACCTACACATAAAGAATAACATAAGAAACACACCAAAAGCTTGGTTATGCTCTACAGGCACCAACACTTTCTTAGCCTCTCTACTAGACAAACCTTTGCAACTACCTTTTTATTACCCTCTCTCCTTTATGGTGCCCCTCTCCTCACTAATATCCAAAATTCTACAAAATCCAAACTTGCTATGTCTTACAACAGAATAGCAAAATTTGCTATCAATGCCAAATTCTCATCCCACCACTGTAAGTCACTGAAACAATTAGGGTGGCTGGAACTCCCCCACCATCTTTCATTCACCCAGCTAACTACTGTGCACAAAATAATCTACAGACCCACAGATTGTCCTGCTGTCTCAACTCTACTTGCCAAATACCATCCCAGCAGGCATCTAAGATCTGAAAATTATCTACTTCTAAAAGTAGATAAGCCCACCTTATCTGCTGGTCAACTCCTCTATTCCTTCACCGTCGTCAAACTATGGAACTCACTTCCACCTTCTATAAGAAACACAGGCAGCACCACCACCTTCAAACAAATACTAAAAAATCATCTCAACTCTTCCTGGCTATGTTCCTGCTCTATAACCTAACCTCTTCACTCTCCTTATATGATTACTAAACTCCTATGTCTTTTGCTATTACTGACTGATGATACTTTCTCCATATTTATTTATTTTTATCTTCACTTGTTGATACTGGTATAATAATACTGATTAATATATCTCTATTTATCCCACTCTGATTGAATTACTGAATTCTGCTTTAATGTATATTTTTTGTATATATTACTGTAATCGAACAAACTAGATTCCTGCTTTTATGTATATATTCTGTATGTTACTATATTTACTATCTGTAACACTGTTTCTGCTTCTGTACTAATTAATGTTTATATATTTCTATATCTCGTTGGAGCTTTTCTCCCCGGCCCTCCACTGAAAATGGGCTCTTTTAGGCCCAGTGGACTTTCCCGGTAAACAAATGCAATAAAATAAATAAATTGTAGTTTATTGGCCATTTGGGCAGTTTTTTCATCTTTTTCAACTTTCTGGTTTAAAATCCCACATTTGCGCTTGTTTCTCACCTTTCCTGTAATTAGTCTAGTCCAGACTGTATCCAGGGCTGTTTCTAAGTTTTGAGCGGTGCCAAAGTCTGCTCTTCAATTTCTCCCTTAGATCTGGTAGTTCTCTCCTCTCCTGCACTATTACTAGCTTATTAGTCTAGCACTTTACCAGATGTCTTGCAGCAATTATTGTAGCACACAAAAGTGCTACCAGCACTAAACATTCTACAAGGGACAGCTCCAGTACTTATTATTATTAATGTCCATCCCTCCAGGCATGTCTAAAGGTCAGTTCCCTGTGCTTTCTCTTATTAACCTGATGAACTTGGGCATCCTGAGGCAATGTAGCAACTGCCTCATGTACACCGACAACTGTCTCCTCTTACCTGCCAACACTCAGACTTGCGAGAGATGCACTTATATATCCAAATTGGAAGCCATGCACTCTCCAGCCAAAACTGGAATAGCTGGTCAAGAGGAGAAGGTCAACACTTGCACCACACAACATGGAACACATAGCCCTCCAAAACACACACCAGCACTGCCTTCACATAAAAAAAAACGCACACCCACCTTTTCAGAGGGCTACCCAAACAGCAGAGACCTCCAAGGCAGAAATGCACTCGACCACCACAACACAACACTAATTACAAGACACATAACTCTCCTAAACAGTATGCCACTCAAACAAAGCCCCTAAGGCAAAACAGCATGCCCAACACATTAGTCATAGATGACTCGATAGTGAGGCACACTGATGTCCCACTCACTAGGTTGAATAAGGAGAAAGTAACAGTCAGCTGCCTGTCAGGTGCCAGGATCCGCCACATAACACATGCACTCAGATCCCTCAACAACAGGTAAAAATATGATTCTGTCATTGTACATGTGGGTGTGAATGACCTGAGACGTACCTCCCTGGACTACATGAAAAGAGACATGGAGGAGCTCTCAGATTATGTAGCCCAGGCGGGTATGACCCTAGCCCTGAGCAGCATCCTATCATCACCCAGAATGATACCACAGTACAACCAGAAAATGATTGATTTCAACAATTGGCTAAGTTTCTGGTGTCATTCTAAGGGGATCTAGTATCTGTCTGCCTAGGATGACATGATTGACAGACCTCGATGCCTTGCCAGGGATGGTCTGCATTTGTCACCCCTGGGCTGCCTGATACTGGCCAAGGCTCTTGCCACCCCTTTAGTGTCTTTTTTAGGCGGTGTTGACCAAATTACCACCGTAAAAGCTACAAACAAATGCAATCTGAGGGTCATGCTGCTCAACGCTAGAAGTCTAAATCTCAAAATGCACTCGCTCGAAGCAGACCTTAAAATGGAGAACATCAACATTTGTGCTGTAACAGAGACCTGGTTCAAGGCACCAGAAAGCACCCCTGCACTACCAGGCTATAACACATTCCACACCTTTTGGCCCCAGAACTTGACCGAAGCTCCAAAGAGGGTGGTATTCCCATATTCATAAAGGATGCGCACATCTCCAGAATGGTACCCCAACAAAACACATCAGAGATACTTCAGGTGCAGCTAACATTGGATAAGACAGCGATTCAGATCATAGCCTGCTATAGGTCCCCAACCATGTCCCAAAACTCACACACCAAGTTCTTAAGCACCCTGGAGAATATTAGGGTCCAGTCTAACACTTTCATACTGGGCAACTTCAACTACCCCTCCATTAACTGGGAAAACTGCTCATGTACCAATATATTTGCCCAGTGTTTTCTGGAATTCATTAATTCCAATGCCCTGTACCAGCTCGGTCTTACCCCTAGTAAAGGTAGCAACATCATTGACCTGGTCATTACTAACATGGGCGACTGTTGCTATACACCAATAGTCAGCTCCTTCTTGGTTAGAGCTGACCACAAACTAATCACCTTGGAAATCCACATCCCCCCCCCCGCAAAGGTAACCACCATGAAAAACTTCTCCAAAGTTAAATTTGGGCTCCTGAAAACAGAGGTGGCTAACTTCAAGGCACCCATGCAAATGGAGAATAGTTGCATGACCGCCGAATCATACAACGGTACACAGTACGAACACATACACAAATGCATGCTCTCACCATACAATAGAACCAAGACACTCTCCTCCAAAAAAAGGAAGCCAGTCTGGTGGTCCCTTGCCATAAACAAACTTTACAACAGAAGGAGGAAAGTGATGCGGAATAAACTCCCAAGACTGGAAAAACTCCCTTATCAACCTCAACAGAAAGTTGAGATCCCTCATCAAATCCTCTAAAGCTAGCTATGAAAACAGAATTTCAGCAGATAGTAAAGACAACCACAAGGCCTTCTGTAGTTATGTAAAGAATCTCCATGGCAATACCCAGATTTGCTCTGAGCTACTCCACAATGATACCTCCTATACCGAGCCAACAGATATTGCCAGTATACTGGCCGATAGATTCAGTGCCAACTTTACCCCCCCCCCCCAAAGGACCAATCATAATACCAGTAGATTGCCAGGCACCCAGTATTGCTGCTGCACAGGTTAAAACAGCACTGTCCAAGGCCAAGAATACAGCTTCTATGGGACCTGACAATATCCTTGGCTGTGTTCTACATGAAGTACAGAGTGAACTGGCACCGCACCTGTGTACCCTGTTCAGTCACAGCCTCACCTCAGACTTTGTCCCTACTGAATGGCGCACTGCTACAGTCATCACTCTCCACAAAGGACGAGTGGCTACATACGCTGGGAACTATTGCCCCATTAGCCTGACGAGTCTAATATGCAAAGACATGTTGAGAAACCAAGAACCAAACACGAACACTTAGACCAAATATGAGGCAGAATGATAAGCCAGTACCACCAAACACGATCAGTCAGCAGTTCTCCAAAATAGTTTAATGATAGATATCCAAAGTAGTTTAATTGCTTTCGTCAGGAATACATCAATGACTTCATCAGAAACATTAAAACAAAACTTTTCACACATTTAAAAATGTTACAGACAGCATCACATGATAAAAACCACAAATAGAAAACCTGGCCATGAATTTAATTAACTAACTTCAGTTGGGTGCATTTAAAGAAACAGAACCCCCCATTGTACTTAACACATGAAAGTGGCATTAAAAAAACAGTCAGAATCCACAATTCACAAACAAGTTTCCTGATGTGCCTGAAGTAAATAAAATTTAAACATTTAAAGCTTTTAATTTTAAGACACTGCTTATCGCTACATTGTCATACAAACCTGGTGCAGAGTATGCATTTAGTTTAACCTGCCAGAGTAATTATGCCTCATTTTTCACCATGTCAATACCTGAAAAAACAAAACGATGGTTGGGAAAAATAGAAATGTGCTTAGCTAAGGCATTTTTGTTATCATTGTTCCTAATATCCCTAATGTGTTCATATATATGATCAAAAAACCTTCTCTGGGTCTTACCAATATAAAAACTGGCACAATTTTCACAGGATGCACAATAAACCAAATAAGAGGAGTTACAATCAAAATGAAGGGGAATTTTGATATCCGTGTTGTTTAACCTAAGGTGATCACAGACCTTCAAAAAGGAACATTGCCTGCAATTCCCACATCTAAAATCGCCATTTCTTCTGTTGGAAGGTGTAAAATCTAAGGAACCTTCGAGAAATTGCTTGATGGTTTTGCCTTTCTTATAAACAGTTAATGGGGCTAGACCCAAAGTGTCAGTGTAACCATCAAAGCAATGAAAGATATTCCAAGTGTTCTAATATGCAAAGCTATGGAACACATCATCATGGACCTAATAAACAAAGATATAGGGAATTTCCAACTCTGGATCCCACACAGTTTGGTTTTGTGAAGGGTAGATCATGCCTGCTCATCTTGGTCGACTTCTTTGAGTCAGTCACTAGAGCTGTGGATGAAGGCAAGGTGGTTCATACAGCCTACCTTGATCTGGCCAAAGCCTTTGATACCACTCCCTACTCAGGAATCATAGAAAAACTCACTAAGGTAGGCATCAACCCCTATATCACTAGGTGGGTTGCAAACTGGCTCATAGATGGAACCCACAGTGTGAAAGTAGCTGAGTCCAAGTCAGACTGCCGACCAGTTACGAGTGGAGTCCCACAGGGTTTGGTCCTGGGTCCTCTCCTGTTTGATATCTACTTGTCTGAAGTCCAGGCCAACATGAAGGGACACTGGCTGACAAAGTTCACAGACGATTGCAAGTCGGGAGCTATTATTAACTCTCCAAATGATGTTGACATCCTACAGAAAGGCCTCACTGAGACCAACGACTGGTGTCAGAACCATGGCCTTAAGCTCAATGCCAAAAAATGTGTCGTCATCCCCTTTGGGAAAACCCGGTTCTCATGAATTACCACATCGATAGTAGTCCACTGAACACAGAAGGCATTATAAGAGATCTGGGAACACAGGTTGACAGCAACCTCTCTTTTGACCACCATATTGCCACTGTGGTCAGGAAAATCCTTCTGTGTGGCACATCTCATTACTAAGGGTTTTGCATCCAGGAAGAAAGAGGTCATTGTCTCTCTCTACTCTTCTCTCATTAGGCCAATTATTGAGTACAATGCTCCATTTGGCATGTACCTCACTAGACACCAGCAACAGCTGGAGGGGCCGCACAAGTACATCACAAAGAGGATCCAAGGCCTTAAACACTTGCCCTACATGAACAGATTCAAAAAACTCCAACTATTCTCTGTCTCATATTGCCTACTTAGAGGTGATCTCTGCTTGACTTACAAAGCCATGTCTGACCCAGCTCTGTTAGAAATGCTACATCTAAAGAAATCCCAATCCCTCCGCACCACACGCTTCAGAGACCTCAGTCTCATTACCACAATCAACAGAACATGCTAGAGGGACAGGTTCATAACCCAGAGACTGCCCATGCTATGGAATAGACTTCCCATACATGGCAAACAAAGCACCTCACTGGCCCTCTTCAAGAGAAATCTTGATGTGTGCATGGGAAATAGAAAATTCACCCCGGGGATCACTCCAGTGGCTCTACTCGACAGAGGCACTGGGTACTAAGGTCGGATGGCACGATGCCAGGGTAATCCTATGGGCTAGGCTTATAAAGGCTCCAGGGCCATTAGCCTAGTAGACACTTATGAACAGTATCATATCAGAGTTAAGTAGCGGATTGCACATAGTTATAATTTGCATAGCCGTCTCTTATGTATTGATTACAATAAGCATTTACTGAAATTTAAGAGGTTTGGGCTTTGAGTTCCTTGAATTTAGTAATAAAAGAAGTGTTTGGCAAGATTTAAAACAGGATGTCTCCCAGGATTCCATTCATGCTTGATATATGTTTGATTCATACACATTGGATTCACATCCTAGAAATTCAACCTTTCACATTATTTATACTGAGAATATTAAGCTGGTCAACATTATCACTATTGTACATATATTAATGACTTGCAGGAAAATTTCAATGTTGAATGTTAATCATTCCCATTGCCTCAGTGGCATTTTGGGTTATCTGCCAATGTAACCTAGTATTGGCCAGCTTTCAAAAGCTCAGGCTCCCCTCCCTGTCTTTTCCTGTCTGTGCCAGCTGATTGGCTGAGCATATTATGAGAGGGAAGCCTAGAACTGTCACAGGAAGTGAGTGTTCTGTTTTTTTCTGCCATTAGAAGAAAACAGTTCTCTGACTCTTCACAGGATTAAGTGCTGATTGCTCCGGCTTGCTGCTCAGATAAGCCCCATTTGTTGACCCCCACCTCTCATTTTATTACTAGATTTTTCATTTTTAAGTCTCTTTCTGTTTTTTGTTTATTTATTTTTTTAAATATTTTATTTTGTCAGTGTTTACGGTGGAAAATTTTGCTTGTAGCAGTGTTTATTTGGCTTCTGTCTGAGATTTGTTTTACTATTTCTGAGGAAATGCAGTGTGTATATGTGCTGTTACACACTAGAGTCTTGTGGATAATCCTTTCAGTCTGATTTATTTTCATCTTTTGATGGGAAAATATTGCAGAACTTGGACTGCTTAAGCATTTATACATAATTTGCTATATGTATGACTCTGTTCTGTGTGTTTTAGTTGTATCGCAATTTTAACGCAAATGAAGCCATTTGCACGCACTATGAAGAGTTTATGCCTTCTGACAGGAAAATGTAGTTTAAATTGCTATTGAGTATTATTTTATTGTAGTTAACATGGTTAAAGTGTGTGGAGCTAATTTTTAACACTGGTTTCTCACATTGGCTGCTTTGGTGTTTGGACTTTGTGTATTAATTCTTTAAATTATTTCAGTTGTAAAAGCATTCTGAACATATTTCAGACTTCTTTTGTAATTATGATACAGTTTGGCAGAGTTTATTTGTCAGGGGACATACTTATTCCTAGAAAACTGTAACTGCTTATTGTGAAAGATTATCTAGTGCTGTCATTTTATTTTTCTGGCTGGTATTCTCTCCCCTGACTTGATGGATCCTAACTCTGCTACTCCTCCATCAAATCTGGTTGCACTTAAAAAAAAAAAATAAAAAAAAAAAATACAAAAAAATAAATAAAAATATGCTTCAGCGTACACTGTGTAATTTTGTCTGGACCACTGCTTGGCCCACAGACCATTTAATTTTTGTCTTGTCTCCCTCCAGTGCGACTTTGCCGGCTACTATGGAATAACAAAAAATAGCATTTAGGTCAACTAAGAACTAGAAAATACACCAAATAATGCTAAACAATATGGATTCTACCAGGAAACAGCACACAATAACTTAAAAAATTCTTCTTTAATGACAAAACAATGTTGGCTTAATCGTTGTTTTATCATTAAAGAAGACTTTTTTAAGTTATTGCGTGCTATTTCCTGGTGGAATCCATACCGTTTAGCATTTATTTGGTGTATTTTCTAGTTCTTGACTACTATGGAATGGGATTAGACACAATGTCTGGGGCTGTTCCAGTATCTGGCACAGGTATAGGATAATCAAACCTTTTAGGTGGAGTAGTCCTGAAAGAGGACATACAGAGATATGGTAGTTTTTGCAACAGGACATTGCAATAGGAGCCAAATGTGCTTAGGAAAGATGACACCATTTGAAAAGGTTAGCGTAGAGATACAGCAAAGTAGAGCAGAGGATTTGGGTATAGCTATTTAAGCTGGCATGCCTGAGTTTCCTTGTGAGAATGACTGAGTGCTTATTTGTCCTGTTTAAAGGAGTGCCAAGACTGAAATTGCATCAGTGACAGGGAAGTCTAGAGGAGTCTTTACTCTGTATCTGCAGATTTTTTCATAATAAAGAGATAGAGTGTCATAGGTTGGGCAATCAGATATGAGGTAGGAGCCCCATGGAATATTCACATTTACCAGAGTGGCCTCTAGTAGCAGAAAATCTGAGGGTTACTTGTGTTGCATTTGAGAGTGTAGTAATCAACTTGCTTCACAGTTGACTTTGAGAAAGGTTTTTAAACCTGTTTTTTATTAGAATAGTAAAGACTGTAACCCACAATCTGTACTGTTAGGTTATAGTATGGAGATGACTGTATTTCATTAAGCAGAAAAATTCTTTGAGTCTGTGCAGAGGGGACTACTGGATTATGTAAGTACCCATAACCCTGTGCACCTGTTTCACTTCGCAGCCATAAACACAGCAAATGGGCAGATCCTTCTGTTTAACTGCAAGTGTTTTGTGTTGCTAATTTCACTGCTTATTTTTCAGACAAAGTTAAGCCTTTTTCTGATTCAACAATTAAACTACTTATTTTTAATAGGAGTGGCTGTGTGCTTATTATACAAAATATCACAAAAGATAGGTTATGAATTCAGGTATATGACCTTGGTCCAGCATTTGACTGGCCCATGTGTCTACAATGATAAATTACCCCTTTGATGTGATCAGCAAACCTTCTATTGACCATTTTGTGCATCTCAGAAGAAAGCAGGGCCACATTTAAAACCCTTTGTAGAGAATGGGGATTGTAAAGAGTTTGATGTCTTGGGCTAGTGCATCTGCCCAGGATGCTACTGTGAAGGCTGCCAGCCCAGCTAGTTAGAATTTTGTAAATAATCCTATGTCATTTGTAAATATTGATATGATCCACAGGCTTGCCTCACAAATGTAAGAGATGATTAAACTATATGTTATGTGCTGAGCTTCAAAAATGTAACCACAGTGCACTCTGCTGGAGGAGAGCAAACATTTATATGGACTATATGCCTGTGCAAATGTATGTGTTCATAGCACAAGCTGGGACATACAGAGTTAACTTGCAAACTCTGAGAAAATAAAGAATTTTATTAGTGTGTTTACCAGACCTAGAAGGCAGAATGTCTGCAGCTGGAAATTGTTTCTATTGTTTGAAACAAAGGTAATTGCTGGTTTCCAAAGTAATTGTTTTACGACTTCCAGTTTCAGGCGAGCTTCTAAGAGATAAGTGTCAGGTTCTAAGAGATAAGTATTTTTCATAGACCCATGTTAAATTCTGTTGGTATCTGTTTAGCCTGGGAGTGCAACTGTCAAATAGTGATGTCATCTAGCTAACCTAGCAGTAATGTGTATTATTAATTTAAGAACTATCTCAAAGAGAAAGTCAGTGCATTTTGCATTTTGTTCTGGACCTATAAATATCTCTTCAGCACTTCTCATCTGTATTTGCTTGTTCTGTAAGTGAGACTTAGATTGCAGTGATTTTTCTTGGAGATAGACAGGAAAATAGCATGATTAGTCTAGATGTTTTCTGTATTTATGTGAAACTAACCTGCAATGTTGTTTTAAAATATTTCCTGTGATTTTGAACTCTCTTGTCTCTGTGTTGAGTTAATGAGTATTGTCTTGTGCTTTTATTATTTATTATTAAATATATTTAAACCTTTATATTGTGGTGGGTTTTGTATAGAGATGTTTTAGCTCTGAGAGTACTTGCATTTGTATTTGGTGATACTGAATATGCCACTCTTGAATAGCCTTAAGTGTTCTGGTCACACTTATCATTTGGATAGTAGTAACATTATACAGTAAGAGCAGGCACCCTTTGGTAAGGGCCTTTATAGTAGCTGATAAATAAGAGTGGTTGGTGGCAGCTGATACTACCTTATAGCCTGGGCAGAAGGGGGCATAGCTAGTGAACCTATGCCAGCCTTCCCAGGAGTGTCCGTGTGTTTGTATATAAATCAAATCTCAAAGTGTGTGTGTGTATCAGCTACTTGGGCAGGGACACAAAGCGCTGGTTGGACAGAGAGGGTGCTGGAGGGTTTTGCTTGACCACTCGGCTGAGATCTTAACCCTATACCTGTGCCAGTGGGGAGTCTTATTGGAGATCTGGAGTGAGAGGGAGAAACCAGCCCCAGACTGACTGTGATCTCTGTGTGCTCTTAAGGGAAATTGTACTTTACTGTGTGTGTGTGTGTGTGTGTGTGTGTGTGTGTGTGTGTGTGTGTGTGTGTGTGTGTGTGTGTGTGTGTGTGTGTGTGTGTACTTGTCATCCTCCCAATGTGCACATCCCTCACTGGTGTTAGTGGTGAGGATTGAGGCTCCTTAATTGTAGGCCCAGTGCAGGGGTGTTACAGCTGCTGCACCTTTTTATCGTATGAACTTGATAACTTGGATGAGTCCTAGAGTTTGAAGGCCTGTTTCCTTTCTTAAAACTTCTATTGAGTTGATTGACCAACAGTGGTGGTTAGAGGTCATTGTCTCCTTTAGGTCAGACAGGATTTCCTTAAACTGCTTGCCATACAGGTTAAGTCTTGATAAGAGGCATTTTGCAGTTCATAGGTTCATAGGTATTTTTGTTGAAGTTAATATGAAAATCTGAGACTTGCAACTATGTGTTGCCTGAATATGACTCCAAATGTTTCTCATATTTTCTGAATGTCTGCAGTGCCAAACGTAGACTGGATCTTGATAATTGAAATTTCTTGGACTGCTGAATCTACCTTGGGTGCTATGGCTGTCCATAGCCTGATCAATTCTAAGACTTACAGAAATTCTGAAATAAAAAGGGTTGTTTCCCTTTCTTAGACCCTGCTTAGACTGAGTGACCACCGGTTTCTTTTTTTTTTTTTTTTTTTATATATTAGACAAGCATTGGACAGCGGTCATTGTCCCCTTGAGGTCAGCATGGACTTCATTAACCTCTGTGACAAATGTGTTAATGGTGATAATGGGAGCATTTTTCAGATTTTGTGAATTTCCCCTATGAAAATCTGAGGCATGCAGATGTTGCTCCTTTAGCATAATCGCAAATGTTGATTATCTTTTTTGTATGTCTGATCTACCAAAAGTAGGTTTTAGGGACTAGCTGTTTGGTTACAAACAGCCTTCCTTCTAATTGAAAAGATGGGTCTTCATTTCAGAGTTAACTCATTCACTCCAGTGGAGCTCAGGAAGTCTGCACTGTAACTTCCAATGGGCAGAGCCCAAACCATTTCACAGAATCAAATTATGTCCTCATATTTCAAACAAATGTTCATATCTCTGGAACCATAAGGATTATGACAGAAGTATAAATGGCAAACCCTTCAGCACAAACTATTTTATAGTGGTAGTATTCTTTAGGTTCTAGGTCTTAAACCAAATTTTATAAATCACAGTAAACACAGTAACTATTAAAATTGTAATATGTTGTAAACAATTTACAATATCTCAGCATCCACTCAAGTTATGCACATAGTGTCAGCAGCATTTTATTCATCTAACTGAGAGCTTTAGTATGAGGCCAAACAGTTCTGTCTGCGTAACTTGATTGTTGAGATATTTAGAAAAATGTGAAAATAATAGCTATATAAATTAATGTCATAAAAACAACAGTTAATATATATTTACCTGAACTAGATAGAGGTCAAATATTAATGCAGTTGAGTTTGCTATTGTGCAAGCTTTAAGATTAAATATTTTAAAACTTTGTACATAGCATGATTTTGAAATTATTGATGCAAATATGAACAAGCAATATTTGACACCTAGAGGCATCAGTAAGAGTTAACTGGAGATGCACCTGGAGGCGTCACTCTGATGTAATGAGTTAAGGAAGCTTGCTGCAACTTTTTCCTGTTTGATCATATTTATTTAATCATTCATTCATTTACTTTATGTTCTTTTATTTTGTTACCTAGGTAATTAAGCTGGTCCTGAGACCCTTTCCATTCACATGCCTGCTCCAAAGGCATCTTCAGAGTATTTTAATAATAACAAGAGACATAATATATAATCATAGTGCCATATCACGTCATGCCATACTTGTCATATACATACAGGCTCAGACTCTTCCATTTTACTTTCCAAGTGCACTCTGTATTACCTATCATATATTCAAATATGGGTGCTACTTAGTATGCTGAAGGTTGAGAGAGATCAGAAATAGGGATTCTAAATGAGAAATAATGGAATCAGAATTGCAACTATAATGAACTAGTGATTATCATTAATTAATTATTGGTATTTAACATAAGGCCGGGATTATGCGATGAGATGACATATTCATTTGAGTTAGAGAGCATGTACGTGTATGTGTTTTTTTTTTATTTGGTGTTAGTATTGTAAAGTATACTTTATATATATATATATATATATATATATATATATATATATATATATATATGTGTATATATATATATATATATATATATGTGTGTGTGTATATATATATATATATATATATATTTACAATGTGTGTGTTTTATATATATATATATATATATATATATATATATATATATATATATATATATATATATATATATATATATATATATATATATATATATATATATATGTATGTATAGTGTATAGTGTATTATAGGAGAGGAACAGAAAAGGATTACCCTAAGGAAAGGAACAGATGAAAATTGCAGAGAAAAACTGAATAAAAAGCTGCACTTACCTGGATTAGCCTGCTTGAGTTAACTGCGATTGCCCCATCACTGAATGGAAGTGATGAATGAGATATGGGGGGGGGTTATTGGTAAGGGGAGGAGCTTTAGCTATGGACCCTAAAGTCTGTTGAGTGGCTGAGAATGGGTCTGAGACCCCTCAGTTGAGGAACGGGCGGAAAAGACGACATCGGATCATGCTGTTAAGTTTAAGAATTCTCAGTAAAAGTGCCAGTTTCCGGCATCTGTGTTGCACAAGGTTTAAAGCTGTAGAAGACATGTCAGAGATAACACTTTGTAAATAGCTGTTGCATAAAATAGCTGAGATAACATGGGCCTTTTTAAAAAGATGAAATTTTGAGTTTCATGTCTTGTTTTCCTCCTTTCCTTCCCTTGGTCAGTCAGAGTATCCCATTTCCTAGCTTGCAAAACTCTGCTAATTACAGAAGTTGCTGTTACTACTTTTGTAATGTTTATAGGCAGGCCACAATGATCATAATGAACAGATGTAATGTGATCCTATCTCGCCTACATTCTCTACAGATGGGTTCAGAGCCGACCCTCGGCTCTGACTCGACACGCTATACTATAGAACGAAGTCTCTTATTGGCTGAGCTACCTCATATCCCAGGATGCCCCACTACTGCTTCCCCAGGTCTCATTTGCCGCTTCTACAGCATAGACGTGGTCTCAGACTTGGCTGAGCTAAGTGCCTCTTAGTACTTATTTTTTCTGTCAGAATCTTTCGCTAAACTTACCCAAAAGCTGTTTTAACAGCTACTTATTGTGTGTGATTGGTTTTTGTAAAAAGTTTGTGGTAAAATTGTGTTTTTCTCGACAGCAAAGGATCCCGTTTAAGTTAGAGGGGCCTTTGCCTAGCCCACGTGCCTTAGTAGGAGCTGTTTAACAGCTAATCATTGTGTCATTGTGCAGTTTAGAACTTTTGTGGTAAATTGTATTTTTTTCTTGGTGGTAAGTGATCCCGTTTAACTTAGAGGGACCTTGCCCTAGTCTACGTGTTATTTTGTTCTAATTCAGTGTAAAGTTCAGTTGAAGTAGATAGCCATGTCTAAAGAACATAGGCCATCAGGATTTAAGAAATGTTCAAAATGCAGTTATAAAATGTCCATTACGGACAACCATTTGTTATGTGTATACTGTTTGGGGCCGGAGCACCTACAGGAATCCTGTAGCGTTTGCCATGCTTTTTCCTCTCGTGTGCTCCAAGAGAGGAAAAATAAGTTGATTTTGAAAGGGCTTATTACCCCTTCTTTTGAGGAAGCCCTATCTTCTTCTTTTCTTCTTCCCCGTTGAGGAAGAAAAAATCTTCGGCTCCGACCAGCCCGTTGGATCCGGCAGCAAAAAAGTCTAGGCAGGCTTCTCCGTCGGCTCCATGGACTTCGGAGCCGAGGGCGGAACAGTCTGCCTCGATGTCTCCAGCCTCGATTCCTCTGGTTTCAGAGCCGAGAGCTCGGGCGTCGAGAGGCGAGTCATCTCCATCGGCTCCACTGCCTTCGCAGCCGATGAAGGTTGCCCGCTCAGACTCTTCCCCTTCGGTGCCGAAGTCCACATCGGCTCCGAGGGAAATTGCAGTAGTGGTGGAATCTCCCTCGGCACCGATACTTCTCGAGACCATTTGGAGCCGGTCCCCCAGTCTTTCGGAGCCAGCGGAGAAGTCGACTCGGACCCGGTCGGTCTCTTCTCGGTCGTCGAGGATGTCCGATTCGGATGTAGACAGGGTGCTTCAAAGGCTTTTTCAGTGTCCGGTCTTTCAAAAGTTGGTCTCGGCTCCAGCCCAGACGGCTCCGGAGCCAATTTCCCACCCTTTCATCTCGGTTCCTCCTCCAACAGCTTCGGTGCCATTGGAGTCGGTGTTGGTGAGCAGGTGGAGGTTGTTTGGTCGGTCCTGACCCTAACTCCAACCCCACCCTTCGGGTCGGGGTTCGGTACGCGGACCTCCTCTGTCGGCCTCGGGGGGGACGCTTCGGGATCGATCTTTTCGGTTCCGAGCCTCTCTCTTTGTGCGTCGGCGGCGGGGGTTCCGACTGCTGTTGTGGCCTTGGGGGTTGAACCTTCCCAGGACTCTGGGGGTCCCGCCTTCAAGACCATGAGGAGTGCCTTGGCCAAATCCTCTCTGGCCACTTCTACCATCTCACCACCACCTTCCCTTGGCACGGAGACTGGTTCCTTTGCAGTCCCCCTGTCTCACGACAGCAGAGCCCTGGGGCCTGAGGTTACCCCCATCGGGGGTTCCCTTCTTCCTGGAGGTCCCTCCGAAACATCTTCGGAGGAACCCCCGAGGAAGAGACAGTGCAAGTGGAAGCACGTCGACTCCCCTGATGAGTCTCTCACCTCGGATACCGACTTCAATGATGCGGAGGGGTCCCCCAAGTCGTCCTCGGATGATGTTTCCTTTGCGGACATCTTGGAGATCCTAAAGCAATGAGGTGACTGGCAGTCCAAACCCCCTTCTGCTGAGGAGTCGGTGTTCCTCAAGGCCTTCGGAGCTCAGCCCTCCACCTCCTGGGTGTCTCCGCCCTTCGATGAGCTCCTGGATTTGATCTCTCGAAGGGTGTGGGAACATCCGGACTCTGTTGAACCGGTGCCAGCTCGCCCCAATAAATTCCTTTCGGCACCCCCTGATAAGGACTTTCTTACCAAAGGTGTGGCTGTAGATGCCTTGGTGGTGGCATCTGCTACCCAACAAGATGTGGCAGAGGCTTCAACATCCGTCCATCCTCCTAATAAGGAGTCTAGGAGCATGGATCGGTATGGGAAGCGCACCCTTGCTTCAGCAACCTTTACATTAAGGTCTCTGAATTACCTGACTCACTTTACGAGACTGCAGAGGGATCTGGTCAAGGAGCTGTCGGATACCCTCTCTGGTAACGTACCAGAGCAGTTAGCCCAGACGGTTAACTCCCAGTTGGCTACCCTTTCCTCCCTATCCAACTCGTCCATGAGGCTCATTTCGTATGCAGCCGAAGGAGCGAGCAGAGCGGCGGGCACAGGTGTTGCTCAACGGAGACAAGCCTGGCTACGCCTGTGTCACTTTGCGGAGGCCTTTAAGTCTTCCTTTGCCGACGCCCCCTTCGATGGGTCCTCCCTTTTTGGACCCAAGGTAAAGGACACTTTGACTCGCTGCGAGCAGGAGGGTAAGACGTTAACTGCCGTAGGGGCCCGGTTTTCCACTCCCTTCAGACCTTATCCCAAGGCTCGAAGAGGAGGGAAAATGTGGTTCCGTAAGTCTCAAAAGCCTTACTCATTGCAGCAGAGCGATTCCCCTTCTAGAGGCAGAGGAAGGGGAAATTTTTCAGGGAGATGCCGTCCCAGAGGCAGCGGAGGCCCCCGCAACACTGGAGACTGCGAGTCCTTTCGTGGCTCCTCCTCCTTCCAGCATCCCTGAAGGAGTGCCCGACTGTGCAGCTCCGGAGCCAGTCGGGGGTCATTTTTCGAGGCACCTAAAGGCCTGGGAAAGTATCACTCAGGACCGATGGGTGCTCCGAATCATCGCCGGAGGTTACTCCATTCCCTTCTCTCAACCCCCTCCACCATCCCAAAGAATCCCGGACCTGCCACCCAGTCAACGGGATATGGCAGCCATCGAAATTTCAAAGCTGCTTCAAAAAGGAGTCATCCAACCTGTCCCCGCAGATCAGGCTGGATCAGGGACTTACTCAAGATTCTTTTTGGTACCAAAAAAGACCAGGGACTTGAGGCCCATTTTGGATCTCAGCAGATTAAACCGATCAGTGAAATAGTCCAAATTCCGGATGGTCACCTTGCAAACCATTCTCCCGCTTCTGGAGAATGGTGTTTGAATGTGCTCCATAGATCTCAAAGATGCCTATTATCACATTCTGATAGATCAGGCGTCAAGGAGACACTTGCGGTTCAGCCTAGGGGACAGTCATTTTCAGTTCCGTGCACTGCCCTTTGGTCTCACCACAGCCCCCAGGGTGTTCACCAAATGTTTGGCAGTGGTGACTGCTCACCTGAGAAGTCTAGGATTCCAGGTGTTTCCATACCTAGACGACTGGCTCCTAACTGCCACTTCAAGGCATCTACTCTTAAAAACTCTAGCAGCCACTATCTCCCTAGGCAGCTCCTTAGGAATCACATTCAATTGGACAAAATCCGTATTGCTGCCATCACAGTGTATTCTGTTTATTGGTGCAGAAATAGACTCAAGGCAGATGCGAGTCTATCTTCCTGCTGAAAGGATAGCAACATTGCAGTCTCAGGTTCAGGCGTTACTCCTCAGACAGCGAGAATGGTCCTACAGCTGTTAGGTTCCATGTCAGCCACCATTCTTCTCGTCCCCTTGGCAAGATTGCATATGAGGATATTCCAGTGGCTCCTCTCAGTCCAGTGGTCTTATCAAGACCTCCCCCTCAGTCACCAAATAGTGATCACAGAGACATGCAAACAGGATCTTCGTTGGTGGCTTCTTTCCTCCAACCTGGATCAGGGGCGACCCTTCGTTCCCCCATCCCCCTCGACCATGTTGACTACGGACGCCTCCCAGACAGGGTGGGGGGGACATTATCTGGACAGGTCGGTCCAAGGCACGTGGCACTCTGACGAGCATCTTCTCCACATCAATATCCTGGAAATGAGGGCGGTGCTTCTAACGTTGCAAGCACTGCACGATCACCTCCCCCAGGGGACGATTGCCATTCAGTCTGACAACATGTCGGTAGTCTGGTACTTGAACAAGCAAGGAGGGACCAGGTCTTACCCCCTTTGCAGAGAGGCCATGAAGGTATGGGATTGGGCGATTGCTACCAAACGCTTTCTAGTGACAACTCACATTCCGGGAACATCCAATGTGATAGCCGACAGACTGAGCAGGACTATTCTCTCCCCTCACGAATGGTCCTTGAATCACAAAGTGGTAACACAGATTTTCACGAGATGGGGAGTTCCATGTTGCGATCTTTTCGCAACTCCCCTCAACGCAAAATGCCAACAGTTCTTCTCTCTCATTCCAGTTCCTGGGCAGACCCCCAAGGATGCTCTGATCCAAGCTTGGCCCCCCGGTCTGCTATATGCCTTTCCACCGGTTCCCCTTCTCCCCAAGCTGATTCAGAAGGCGATTCGATTGAGAAGCAAAATGATTCTAATCGCCCCATACTGGCCTCGTCAAGTTTGGTTGCCCTTTCTTCGCAAGTATGCATTGGACGGTCCCTGGTTCCTGGACCAAGTTCCGGACCTCCTGACGCATCAGTCAAGACAGCTCCATCAGTCCCTCCATTCGTTGAAGCTAGCAGCTTGGCTACTCCTCTTCCGACCATAGTCAGGAGCCATTCTTTCGATTCTGAAGTCATGCATATTTTGTCCTCGGCCCACAAGACTTCTACTAAAAAGATGTATAGCAGTAAATGGAAGAGGTTTGCTATTTGGGCCCAACTCCGAGGATTAGACCCTATGACTGCTTCTGTGTCAGAGGTTCTGAAGTTTTTAACTTCCCTGTTCAACCAGGGTTGTTCGGTGTCTACCATCAAAGTTCAATTGGCAGCTATTTCTAATTTTCATGAGAACGCAGAACCACCTTTAATGAGCAACAAGTTGTGCAAAGCTTTTATTAAAGGAGCTTGGCTTTTACGGCCCCCTATATCGCATCCTGCACCACCGTGGGACCTTAACGTAGTGTTAGGCGCATTAACCGCACCCCCCTTTGAGCCGGCAGCAACCTGTGACTTGAAATTTCTTTCTTGGAAGACTGCCCTTCTAGTTGCTATCACATCAGCCAGGCGAGTTTCAGAACTTCAAGTCTTATGTGTCAATCCACCATACCTGGTATTTCACAAGGATAGAGTATCTCTTAGACCAAACCCATCCTTTATACCAAAGGTTTGTTCTAACTTTTGTTTGCAACAATCACTGGAATTACCGTTTTTTTTCCCTAAGTATACAAACAGAGCTGAGTATACCTTTCACTGCTTAGATGTACACAGACAATTGCGTTTCTATTTGGATAGGACACAACAAGCACGAAAATCAAATCAACTGTTTGTGTCTTTTTCGGACAATAAATTGGGCAAATCCATCACGAAAGTCACTATTGTCAATTGGATCAGAGACTGTATCAGTCATATTTACCGCATTTCAAATAAGGACCTTACAATTCCTGTGAAAGCTCATTCTACCAGGGCTATGGCCACTTCGGCAGCCTTTCATTCCAAGCTCTCTATTAATGACATCTGTGCGGCTGCTACGTGGTCTACTCTACACACCTTTATCTCTCACTACAAATTAGATGTGGCATCTATGGGTCGAGCTGCCTTCGGTTCCACGGTTCTCCGGACTGTTTTCCAGTGAGCCACCCAGGAATTAGGTGCTAGGGACGCTGTCCCATCTGTAGAGAATGTAGGCAAGATAGGATCACATTACATCTTTTAGTTATGTACTTACCATAACTTTAGATGTATGGGATCCATCTCGCCTACATTCCTAATAACCCACCCTACTTCCCCCTACCTTGGAGGCCAGAAGAGACCGGACGGTCCGAATACAACTGTTTCCTCTCTTGAAACACCTGGCAATCTTATAACAACAGTCTATGTGTGTGTGCATGTGTGCGGACAAACAAGATCTGGGGAAGCAGTAGTGGGGCATCCTGGGATATGAGGTAGCTCAGCCAATAAGAGACTTTGTTCTATAGTATAGTGTGCCGAGTCGGAGCCGAGGGTCGGCTCCGAACCCATCTGTAGAGAATGTAGGCGAGATGGATCCCATACATCTAAAGTTATGGTAAGTACATAACTAAAAGTTTTGCAGGTACTGCATGGGTGAAATAATTCACAAAGGAGAAATTAAAAGAAAATGTGGAACAGAACATCCACTAAACTGTACATATAAAAATGGAACAGAAAGTGTCAATTTAATTGTAATTGTACAGTTACAATTAATAGTAGCAATGACTGTGAAAAATGTACATTTTGTTTGATTATATTTCATTTTTACATCATGCTGGAAATTTTGTGGGGGTAGTGAGGATCTGGTTTCTTGACCTTCAGACTGCAAGACCATTAAGCGCGTGTGTGTGTGTGTGTGTGTGTGTGTGTATGTGTATAATAGATATATATATATATATATATAAATATATATATATATATATATACACGCACACACACATATATATATATATATATATATATATATATATGGGTATACATATATATATATACATATATATATATATATATGAATGTGTATATATATATATATATATATATATATATATATATATGTATATATATATATATATATATATATATATATATAGAGAGAGAGAGAGAGAGAGTATATGTGGGTGGCCACAGTGGTGCAGTGGTTAGCGGTGTCGCCTCACAGCAAGAGGTTCTCCGGTTCGATCCACGGCTGGGGTGCCATCTGTGCGAAGTCTGCATGTCCTCCCTGTGGTCATGTGGGTTTCCTCCGGGTGCTCCGGTTTCCTGCCACATCCCAAAGACATGCTGTAGGTGGATTGGACACTCTAAGTTGGCCCTAGGCACGAGTGCATGCGTGTGTGTGCCTTCCATGGAAGGTTGGGCGCCGGGCTGGCAACTCGACACCGTAAAACTCCACTGCCAATCATGAGCGGACAGGTGATACGCTGTGGCGACCCCTAACCGGGAAAAGCCGAAAGAAGAAGAAGAAATATTGTGCAGGTGTGTGACAGGGAGCTGGACATTTGCAGTCCCTCTCTGTACTAAACCGCTGTTTGATGGACAGAGAAGGCTTTTCTTTATTCCCATTGTTGTGCAACTCTAGATTTACTTTGGGTATATATATATATATATATATATATATATATATATATATATATATATATATATATATATATAGAGAGAGAGAGAGAGAAGTTTATATAAAACAAGGGGGTGAATATGGCTCATCCCCCTGAAAAACACATTTATTCAGTATGCTTGCATTGATGTTTAGAAATTCAAAAACTTGTGCAATTTGTTGTTTAGATTTTAATATTTTCAGATTCAGTCTTAGATGTTCTTCGTCTCACATGGATGCAGTCATAACCTGTGGGTAGTCCGCTGTCCTCGGTCGGCCCGAATACCAAAGAGCTAGGCTGGCGTCGGTCATTGTCGCCTAGAGCTGACGTCAGTATGTAGTAGTACTTAAGCGCATGACCGACGCCATATCCTCAGTCTTTCTTGCCGCGTGGTCCGAAGCAGAAGCAGCGTTTGCAAGTGCCGTTCGGTGTTCTGAAATTTTCATTTATTGAGTTTCAGACCGAAGACCAAGTTGGGCTAAGTACCCCGTTGGGGAAATTTTTGTCTTTTCTTGCCTCAGTTATCCGGATGTCAGAAAAAGTTAATAATTGTATTTCTTGTGAGAAACAGATACCTCATAGGGATTATCATTCTTTCTGTATTCCTTGCTTGGGGTCTGAGCACGACGTGGTCAGGTGTCGCTTTTGTGCTAGATTTAATAAGCGCACCATTAAACGAAGATTAGACTGTGCCAGGCTTGTTTTTGGTAAACGGTGTAACTATAACATGCCGTCGGATCCTCCGATGCCCGCTACCGCTAAAAAGCGTAAGGATAGATCTTTGAGGTCTAAACCGGATGAGTTGTCCATTGCGGATGCCGGTTCTATGGAGCCTCCAGTTGAATCTGTGGATCCTGCCGAGGGTTCGGCTGAATCCCAGGGGGAACTTTTACTTTTGCAGGAGTTGGCCTCTCAGGAGTTAGGCCAGGCTGAGGGTGCTTCTCAGGTGTCTGTAGTTCCAGCTTTACAAAAGGTTATTAGGCCTTCTACTTCAGTGGCTAAAGGCCATGCTAAGGCCAAACCTTGTCCTGTTAGCCCTGGTCATAGTTCTAGCTCTCCAGCCCCTGTTCCTAAAAAGCATATGTTGAAAATGGCAGAAGACTTGATTACTTTAATCAGGGGTTCTATGCCCCCCCCAGAGAAGAGGCCTAGGGTGGAGGCAGATTTAGAGGGAATGGATCATTTCTCTGACTACTCTGAATCCTCAGCTGAAGAAATTCAGGATTTCCCTTCCTATTCAGATTCGGATGCAGAGGACTCCTGTCCGTCTGCTTCTCCTCCAGAGGATTTTTCTTTTTCTGAGACTTTACATTCCATGAGGGAGCATTTCAAGTGGGAAGGTCAAGATTTTTCAGATTCTTGGAAAAGGCTTAGGGAATTTTTGTTTCTGCCACAACATAGGCCCTTGGCTATTCCTCCTGTCTTAGATGTTGTTCAGGATGTTTTTTCTGAATCTTCCCTTAATCCTGATTCTTTGCCTCCGGCCCCTGTTAAGCCAGACAGGTATTACAGAGTTCCAGAAGCACATAAGTATTTGTATAAGAGTCCTAGAGCTGATCCGGAAACTATTATTCAAGGTCCGAAGGGGGTTAGGGCTTCTCTGGCTAAGAATCCAGTTCCTTTGGATAAGGATTCTAGAGCGTTGGATAGGTGGGGGAAAAAAGTGTACACCTCCTCTACGTTAGCTATGAGGGCTTTGAACTGCCAATTTCATATGCTGAAGTATCAGAATTTTTTGTTAGGCCAATTGAAGTCTAAGGTGGATGCTTTATCTGAGGGTATAGAGTGTAAGGAGCTCCAGGAGTTGGTTCATGCATCAGATCAAGTTGGCAAACATTCTTTGCAGTGTGGTTTTGATGCTCTTCAGGCTTCATCCAGGGTGGCTGCTACAGGTTCAGTTATTCGTAGGCATGCCTGGCTTAAGGATCAAAATTTGTCAGAGCATGTTAAGGCTCAGATTTTGGATGCTCCTCTTCAATCTGAAGTACTTTTGGCCCTCCTGTGGAATCAGTTTTGAAAAGATGGAAGATAAGGCTAAGTCTATGCAGACGGTCAAGGATTTTATGCAGGTGCAGCCCCCTAAGTTTAGTAGGAATTGGCCTGCTAGAGGATGGTCTTATCCTTCTTCGGATTATCAGTCTAAGGGCAGGTCTAGACGTGGTAGAGGCAGGGCTCATGCTCAGGGTTCTTTCAGACCTAGAACTTGGAGTTCTCCGGCACAGTCTTCTGGTGAGGGCAGGGGTCAGCCCTTTTGTAAGCAGACCCAATGACCTGTATCTTCCGCTGCCAGACCCTTCTTTACTGGCAGCTCCTCTAGGAGGAAAGTTGGGACTTTTCAAACAAAACTGGAATTTGGTCACCCAGGACCAATGGGTGTTGGATATAATAAATCAAGGTTACAAGTTTTATTTTCACACTTTTCCCCCTTTCAAAGGCATGCCAGATGTGCCTCCTCAGCAAAGGCTAGAGGCTCAGGAGCAAATTTCTCTGCTTTTACAGATGGAGGCAATTCAGGTGGTCCCTCCGTCAGAAGTAGGCCTAGGATTTTATTCCCGTCTATTCCTAGTGCCAAAGAAAGGAAACATTTGGAGGCCAATTCTGGATTTGTCCATTCCCAATACCTACCTAGACATTCCAAAGTTCAAGATGTTAACATTACAACAACTTCTGCCTATGCTAGGCAAAGATCACTGGATGGTAACCCTGGATCTCAGAGGCCTATCTTCACATCCCTATCAGGCCCAGTTGCAGGAGATTCCTGAGATTTCGGGCTGGTACTTCGCATTATCAGTTCTCTGCGTTGCCCTTTGGTTTATCTACTGCGCCCAGGGTATTCACAAAAGTTCTGGCTCCTGTGATTGCTTTCTTCAGACAGAGAGGAATACAAATTTACCCTTATCTGGACGATTGCCTGATTCTTGCTCAAAACAAAGACATATTACTACAACATCTCCAGTATGTAATGGCAGTTTTAAGGTGCCTAGGGTATTCTGTGAACGAAATAAAGTCCAGTCTAGTACCCTCTCAGGACATGTGCTTTCTGGGTGTGAGACTGAATACAGCTTCTCAGATGGCATTTCTGACCCCGGACAAACAAAGAACTCTTCATCTATACTTCCAGCAGTTATCAGTAATGTCCAGGCTGACTGCAAGGACAGTCCTTCAAGCCTTGGGGTTCATGGCATCTTGCATTCTAGTACTTCCCAATGCCAAACTGCATATGAGGAAGCTACAATGGTATCTCAAAAGTGTGTGGACTCAACACTGCCATGGTTTGGACACTATCATTTGGATTATACCTTGCATCCAGAAGGAATTCTTGTGGTGGGCTCAGGAATGTCACCTAAACAAGGGACTCTCTGTGACCCAACCAGAGGCGAGTCAGATCCTAACGACGGATGCCTTGGACTTGGCTTGGGGAGCACACTTCAATGGGAAATGGGTACAAGACATGTGGCCTCCCAAACTACTACATTTGCATATCAACATGAAGGAGATGTTAGCAGTCCAATTTGCCTTGATGGCCTTCAAGGACCTACTTCAGCCGGGACAGGTGTTGATTCAAACAGACAACACAACAGTCATGTGGTACATCAACAAGCAGGGGGGAACCCATTCCTATCCTCTTTGCAGACAAGCAATGATTTTGTGGGAGACTGCTCTGAGTTTACACATCAATCTTCAAGCACGGTTTCTGCCAGGAGCACAGAACTCCCTACCAGATGTATTGAGCAGGCAAATGGTGGATCCCCACGAGTGGAAACTGGACCCTCAGGTATTCAAACAGTTGACCGTGGTTTGGGGAACTCCAGACATAGATCTGTTCGCTTCTCCACAAAATTTTCAACTACCAAAATTTTGCACAAAGATGTTCCACCCAGATGCTTGGAAAGTGGATGCTCTATCTTTCAGTTGGAACAACCTTCACGTTTATGCTTTTCCTCCTCTGCCTCTTCTCCCCAAGGTACTCTTGAAAGTCAGGCGGGACAAGCCTTGCATGATTCTAATAGCATCAGATTGGCCACGTCAGCATTGGTATCCCCTGCTGAGGAGTTTAATCCAGGAGCCTCCTTGGCCTCTGCCACAGGTTCCTCATTTGTTGTCCCAGTCAAACAATCATTTTTTCAATGTTCAGGTGCAGTCCCTCCATCTGGCAGCCTGGCATATTCTGTGATGGAGCCGGTGGGGTCTCAGCTTCCTCAACAGGTTTTGGATGTCATTTTGGAAGCCAGGCGGCCTAGCACTAGAAAAGTTTATGCTGATAAATGGAAGAGATTTTTTCTTTGGAGCACTGCAAAGGGTTTGGATGTTTCAGTGACTAATTTGAGTTTTGCACTACAGTATCTTACTGAATTACTGGACAAGGGTTTGCCATTCTCTTCTGTGAAGGTTCATGCTGCAGCCATTTCTGCTCACTATGATTGTGACCCTCCTTTATTTTCTCACCCTTTGTTCAAACAATTTCTTAGAGGGGCAAAGAATATAAGACCCCCACGTAGAGCTCCTACTCCTTCCTGGGATCTCAATTTTGTTTTGGAGAAACTTACTTTACCTCCTTTTGAACCTGCAGCTATGTCTGAACTGAAGTTTTTGTCTTGGAAGACTGCTTTTTTGTTGGCCATTACTTCTGCTAGGAGGGTATCTGAATTGCAGGCACTCATGGCAGTTGAACCCTTTTGATATTTCATAAGGATAGAGTTTCTTTGCGAACTAACCCTACTTTTATGCCTAAAGTGATTTCTAATGTGGCCTTGAACCAGTCTATTAATTTGCCTACTTTTTATGCTGATCCCCAAAATAAAGGGGAACAAGTCTTGCATTCTTTGGATATCCACAGGCAGTTACGTTACTATTTGAGCAGAACTAAGGAGTTCAGACAGACTCAACAGTTATTTGTTTCTTTTGCTTTGAGTTCACAAGGGAAAGCTGTTTCAAAGCAGACTATTTCAAAGTGGATTGGTCATTGTATTGCTTTTTGTTATTCTCATCATGGGAAGGAGGTTCCTGCTGGGATCAGACCTCATTCTACTAGGGCTACTGCCACTTCTACTGCTTTTTTGAGGGGTGTAGCTACTAAGGATATTTTGGAGGCAGCTACTTGGAGTTCAGTACACACTTTTACTAAGCATTACCATCTCCCTCTTTATTCCAAGTCCAGGGCTGGGTTTGCCACTGCAGTTTTACAGGGCATGTTAGCAGCTCCTAATGCTTTGTAGTTTGCCAGCCTCCCTTTTCCTTTGCTTTGGGATTCTACCCACAGGTTATGACTGCAGCAATGTGAGACGAAGAACATAGTACAGTTTTGTACCTACTATAAATGTAGATGTTCGAGGATCCACATTGCTGCAGTCCAGTTATCCCTCCCTCCTTCCCCTCTATAGTTTGTGGTTGCTGGGTTTCTTTTTGGGATACTCTTTATTTCCACACTGGTGGTTGTTGGGCTTTTACTTTTTTAGCTCTGGCCTTTCATTTTTAGGCCTTCTGACATCTGGGGCAAGAAAGACTGAGGATATGGCGTCGGTCATGCGCTTAAGTACTACTACGTACTGACGTCAGCTCTAGGCGACAATGACCGACGCCAGCCTAGCTCTTTGGTATTCGGGCCGACCGAGGACAGCGGACTACCCACAGGTTATGACTGCAGCAATGTGGATCCTCAAACATCTACATTTATGGTAGGTACAAAACTGTACTTTTCTAAGTGTTGTCACTCACTCTATAGACATACATCAAGTGTATTGTAATATATTGTTTTGTTTGTACCAAAGTAGTCACTGAAAGTGGCTTTTCATTTTGATACAATATATAGCATTCAGAAAAAAATGAAAATTAGATCATCAAAAGCAGTTCAGTCTGCAATCAAAATAAATTCTCTTATTAGGTTCCAGCACTGCAGACTTTTCACATTTCAAGTAACAATATTTCTTTATGTTAAGATACAGTATTTCTTTTAGACGGAGTTCTAGCACAGTAATTTGCAAATTAAATTAGCACTACTTACAGAATCCTCCCAACAAAATAACTCTTTTTGCAATTCCACAGACAGGGAATAACCAGAATATATTCTCTTTCCATACAGGCAGGTGTAAATCTAGCCATCTGGCTTCTCCTGTAAAGGGTTCAGCTCTCTTCACAGGGATACCCTGCAAATTGCCTTTGATTTTCCTTCTGACATATATAACTCCTCCCAAAGTGCTCCCATTACCCTCATCAGGCCCAAAGGTCACAAATGTGCTCTGCGTCAGGCAACCTGGCTTTAAATATTCATGTGTGCAGTTGTCCCTCATTAATTCTAACCTCCTTGCCTGTTTCTGGGTTAGTGTCCTTAAAGGAACCCTCTACCGTTATGCTTCCTGACCCTTGTAAACTATCACAGTTAAAGGGACCAACCACCAGTTTTATACATTAGTCATGTCATCAGTTTGAACCTGAACAGATGGACTGTATTCCTAGGTCAAGATCATCTGCATTCAGGTGGCTGCAGTCCAGCCAGTGCATAGTCTTAAAGCTGAAAGACTGTGGTGTCATTGCCACCAGTATAGCTTTGGCTTGTCATTTTTTGTCAGAATAACCATTAAACTGGGGGTATGATCTGTGATTAAGACAAATTTCAGAGGTATGAGGGCCCGGTTAATGGTCAAAACACTGTATTTTCAAGTATTATTTCTTGCCATTACAAAACTTCCTACTTACATAGCAAATGGGGGGATCCTCCATCTCTACAACCTGAAACAAGACTGCTCCCATACTTATGCCTAAGGCATCCATATGTATTGGGTATTGTTTTGAAAAGTCAGGGTCTTTGAATAAGGGCTCCAAGCATAAAATATTATTTAGTTGCCTGACCTTCAGTGGAGTCTTGCCTTTAGTCAGGTCAGTCAAGGTGCAAGAAATATGGGCAAAATAAGGAACAAACCTAATATCAGCTAGCCAGGCCCAAAAAAGTCTTTCACTTGCTTTTTAGTGTATAATGTCAGTCAGTTTTGCACTGCATCCACTTTTTAGTCTGTGATTTCACAAGTCCTTGGCCTATTACATAGCTTAAATAGTGGTCTTCTGTCATACTTGCTTTGCACTTAGGTGGATTAGCCATCATTCCAACCAGATACAGAGAGTTTAACATCTCTTGAGCTTTGAGCAGATGGCTTCCCCAGTCTTCTTGAACATTGTGGTATCATACAGACAGGCGACATCATATTTGGTTTGAGATCTAATGATTTAGTCCATCAGCCTCTAGAATGTGGTGGATGCATTATGGAGTCCAAATAACAACTCGCTATGATTGAAGAGCCCATCTCGTGCAGAAAATGCTATTTTCTTTCTTAGTGTCTGGGTCTAGTGGTATTTACTAATAGCCTTTGGTTAAGTCTAAAGTGGACATAAACCTAGCCTTGTCCAGTTTTTCAATCAGTTCATCCACTCAAGATATGGGATGTGAATCAAATTTAGAAGTACTGTTTATCTTCTTGAAGTTGCTGCAAAATCTTAAAGACCCAACAGGTTTGGGCCCAGTGCAATGGGACTATTCCTCTCACTGTGGGATTATTTTGTATCTTTTTTGTACTTCATCCCTTACTGCTTGGTGTTAGGGCTGTGGTATACAATAAGGTTTTAACTTTACTTTCTCTTCAGGCAAAGTCTCTGTGTTGTGCTGAATTGAAGTGTTTTTTTTCCAGGCAGCTCTGAGACTTTGTTCTTATTTCCGGATACAAATTCATTCACTTACTTTGTGAGACACTGCTAGCATCTCCCCTATAATGATTTCAGGACATGCTGCTGGAATCTTAACTTCTCTTGCAAGCATGCTCACTACAGAAATGCCATAATTTCATTGGTTAATACTAGGTACCTGCCTTGTGGACCATTTTAAGCCTAGCCACATTTCCCAACATATTTGGTGTTTTGATTACTCTTGCCTTTGATACCATGGACATTTATATGGCACTGCCTCAAAACATCATATGTGAGGACTACAGAATGGATATGTAATTCATTGATTACCAGTAAGCTAACTGCCCATGTGGATCCTTTTAAGCCTAACCAATTATCCCATGTGAGAATCAAACCCTGCACCTTATGTCTGTAAGGTAAACACCTTAACCATTATGCCAACTTCATGAGGAACTGAGACAGATATGGAAAATAAGGAAAGGATGTGATGGAATGCTGAAGTCCAGAAAGGCATCAAAAGAAAGGAGTACAGGAAGAAGTGGGAGAAAGAAAAGATGGACTAGACTGGGAAGGAATATTAGTTCACAACTACACATCAGTGGAAGATGTGTAGGGAGGTACATGAAGAAGGGTGCATTGTTCTCAATTACTGATGTGAAGGCTGGGAACTGTGGAGGTATTATGGCCTCTGATGTGGATGTCCTTTACATACTCAGTAGTTATGTTACATAAAGGGAGTAGTCAGCACTGTGACCACATGCTGGTGGATGTTCCACTTATCATCTACCCCAGGACACAGGTCACATACCTACTGGTCTGATTATAGGGTGTGATATCCACATTATACTTGGGTAGTATGTTTGTTTTCCTGACATAACAAATCCCCCCATGTTTTCTTGTCATGGCTGTGGTCAATGATTGCCCACAATCTGTAATCCTTCATGCAGTTTGGGCACAGGATGTGTATGTCATCTGTGATATCATTTACTTAAATAATGGATATGAAAGGGCCTAGCAGACAGCCCTGATGTACGGACTTGATCACTGGACCTGAGATATAGGTCACTTCACACATGTCAGCATATTTAGATGCCATGTATGTGATACACCGGTCTACCCACTTGGTGATATAGGTGTATATGGCCACATCTGACAGTACTGGGTGAATACCTCAGTGTGGATTTGTGTCACATGCCTTGGGCTTGTCAAGTTCAAAAGGATGATAATGTTGTTGTCATGCATGCCCTCAGTGATCTCATTGAGGACATCTAGCAGATGTAACAGACATGATGTAGCATTAACAACTCACACATGTCTGTTGCACACAGCCGGGATATCACTAATGGCAATTTAGAAAAGGTCCATCATGACATGTTGGTCTACCTCACAGATCAGGTGAGTCAAGATGTGTCTATATGTAAATATCGAGTCACATCATTCCTGAGATCATCCAAGTGATATGGCAGAAAGCCACAGCTTTGATAAGGAGCACATCTGGACATTCTGTGAAAATCTGGACAGTTGAGAGATATGAATGTTAAGTATATGGTCCAAACACAGTACAGGACAGTGTATCTACAGTGCAGAGTATTGTGAAATCCCATTCCTGGCATTCTGTCCGAAGTTGTATAAGTAATCTGTAAGGGTACATGGACTGGCATATAAAATAAACACCATCATCGAGTGCTGTTCCCCCCACCTGACTCACACAGATGCCTGTTGAAAACACTCTTCTACAGCAGCATAGTCTATGTGGAAGGTGTTTTGAAGTGTGTACTAAACCATGTCAGGAAGGTGCATGTGATGAGGCATGTGATAGACAATGTGTGATGTTGTCACAGCCCAATGATCCTGTGAAATAGGCCTGGATGTAGATAAGATGGTGCATACTGGCTATCCTCAACTGGCGTAGGGTTTGAACACAATCCCCCAAGCAGGGATCATTGAAAAACTCTCCCATCTTGGGATTAAACTTCATGTCACTAGTTTGATAACCAATTGGCTCACTGACAGAACACATACTGTGAAAGTTGGTGAATCAACCTGTAACAGTAGGGCTGTCATCATTGGTGTACCCCAGGGATCTGTGCTTGGCCCTTTACTGTTTGGAATCCATTTCTTGACCATTCAGGCTAAATTATATGGCCTTTGCCTTACCGCATTTGCTGATTCTTGCATACTGGGTACAATCATTGAGTCACAGAAAAATTCCAACTTCAAGAACGTCAGTACTTTATTACAGCAAAGCTTTCGGATATAAATCCTTCTTCAGTGCAGTATACAATCTGTAACATTCTTTCAGTTTTTGTAAAACAGGAGTAAACTCATGTGGGCACGGTCCGCTAATCACATCATTTCTACAATAATACAATTAACATTTTAGCTTGGAGAAATAGCAGTTCCTTAAAAGGTTTCCTTAAAAATTACTCAGACATACTTTCAACTCAATTTATAAATACATACTAGAGCTATATACTTATAATTCTATCTAATAAAATATTTATTACAAAAATTTTTTACATGTTCAAATTATTTGCACATATACAAAAAAAGAATACATATATATGTATATACACACATTGAAAATACCTAGTGCAATTGCATTTGTCTCGTTGCTAAAACTGGCTTAATACTAACCATATTATTCAACCCTGTTAATACATCTGCTTGCAGTCTTAAGATCCATGCATATTCTTTATTCTTCAGAAGGTTATTAACATCACCCCCTCTTACTTGCTTATACACTGTTTCCATCACCCTAAATTTAAAGGGGTGCACAGTACCTTTCTTCAAAATATGCTTACTTAACACATTCTGCTGTATTTGTCTACGTATCTCTGACTTATATTCTATTATTCTTTCCTTTAGTTTCCTTGTACTTTTCCCAACATAAAATGAAGGGCATTTTAGGCAGGTAGCAATATATATTACATATTTAGTATTGCATGTTGCTGTACATTTGAAAAAATATTTTTTATTTGAAACTGGATGGATATACATATTGTTGTCCTTCATAAAAATATCAGTACAGCAACTGCAGTTCAAACATGGGTGTGTGCCTGTGTATATATTTTCTGAGCTCTCTTTTGATACCTAAAATCTTTATAGCACAATCACATTTTAAAGTTCTTTAAATTCCTATACGTAAAATCTGGCTTATTATGAAGTATCTGATGTAGCTGTGGCATAGCCATCATGAAATTCCAGTTATTCTCAGTAATTTTCATTACTTCCGTAGTCTTAGTATTATAGGTAGTTAGATATCTAACCTATTTTCTTCTTCTTTATTCACCATACTACAAGTATAGTCATTATTAAAAATAGGTTTTATTAGTCCTGTTCTACTATTAAAAATTAATTTACTAGCTCATCCACCATAGATTTTGCATATCTTCTCTCTATAAATTCATCTGCCAGTTCAGTCATCTGCAGTTTACATTTGCTGTCATTAGTATTTAACCTACTTGTAATAAGTTGTGCTTTCACTATTCCTTTAAAAATGTGTGGGGAGGTGCATGCTGTCTTTATGCACATACCAATTAACTTGCACTTCCTTTTTATGAACACTTGTTACAATTACATTCCCTTCCTTTTCAAGTAGTACATCCAAAAAGGAAAATCTCTTTATGCACATACCGATTAACTTGCACTTCCTTTTTATGAACACTTGTTACAATTACATTCCCTTTCTTTTTAAGTAGTACATCCAAAAAGGAAATTCTTTCAGCTGAGCATTGCTTTTAGAATCTAAAAAATGCAGTGGTACTCTCTAAATATTCTACATACTCATTTAGCATTTGCTCAGTACCGTTCCATATTAATAGGCGGTCAACAACAAATCTTTGATAAAACAGAACCCTATTATTCATTGTTTGCTCATTATTAAATACAACTGATTTTTCCCACTGATGCATAACCAAATTTGCATAAGTATTTGCCATGGGAGTACCCATGGTTACTCCAGCTATCTGAATATATGTTTGCTCATTAAATAAAAATACATTTTTAGTTAATACCAGGTCTAAGAGACAGTTTCTATTTCATTAGCTGGCTTAGTTGTTTCTTCATTTAAATAACCCCGTATTGCTTCTATGCCATATTCATCAATAATTGAGTCCACATATGATAACATACTACAGGAGGGGCTAATACAAAAAAATGATTGGTGGCAAAGCCACATTTTCTGCAAATAAATGCAGAAATGTATCTTTATTTTGTCCTTCTGAAAAGTGAAATTCCATGCTAATTACAGCATTAACAGCAGTCCTGCTATGATGAAACCCAGTGATGCAAGCACTGGGGACACATGTTGATAGCAATCTTAACTTCAACCACCAAGTGTCCACACTGTTATTGAAAGCCTATGTTGTGCACATCATACATAAGTCACATCAGATCTTAGGATTGTATGACAGCACTGTACTCAAACCTCATCAGAAAACTAATAGAGTATAATGCTGTCTTTTTCATGTACCTCACCAGACACATGCACCAGCTGGAGAGACCACAGAGGTTTCTCACCAAGAAAGCACAGGGCCTACAAACCATGCCATGATGTATGTGGATAGACTGAAAGCCATTTCACTGTAATCTATATTGTATAGGATGAGATGACTTCTGCCTGGCCTCCAGCCCAGTCTCTGACCCTACCCAGGTGGGAATAGTGTATATCCACAGAACAGATATAGCTGATGACATCAGCACCATCTGTTGAGGAGAATGTGGTAATAACAGTGTCACACATGCTGGTGTAAAATACTCTCTGTAATGTCCAGCAGGAGTGCGCATGTGCGCGCGTATACACACACACACACACACACACACACACACACACACACACACACACAAAAACAACCCCCCCCACCCGTTGACTGCAGTGATAATAGAACCCCTATCTATCTGTGTACACAGACTACAGATCTTTGTATTTAAGGTTAAGTCCCACATCTCAAGTCTGACTTGGACTGTCTCAGACAACACTTTATAGCTGATGACATCAGCAATGTCTGTTGAGGAGAATATGGCAATAACAGTGTCCCACATGATGGTTAAAAGGGTATCTGTAATGTGAAGCAGGAATGCACATGCACACACACACACACACACACACACACACACACACACACACACACACACACACACACGACTGCAGTGGGAATAGAGCCCCTACCAAAGTACACACAGTACAAAACTCAGTACTTTACGCAAGTGCCATAGCACAAGTCTGACTTTTATAAGACTGCAGGTCAACTTATAGTGGATGACATTGGCAGGACACATTGGAGAGAAGATGTTAGGAGGCCTGCATGAAATATGAAATGGATATGTAGGTTTATGCAATTATCAAAGTACTGTCAATCCATGGGATTAGAGCAGTAACTGTAAGATACACAGTTCACACACACACACACACACACACACACACACACACACACACACACACACACACACACACACACACACAGTTGACTGCAGTGAGAACAGAACCCCTACCTGTCGTAAGTACACAGACTACAGAACTCAATACTTTAAGCAAATGCCAAGGCGCAAGTCTGACTTTTAAAGACTGCAAGTCAACTTAAAGTGGATGACATCAGCAGGGCATGTTGGAGAGGAGATGTTAAGAGGCCTGTATAAAATGGATCTGTAGGCATGTGCAACTATCAAAATACTGTTGATCCGTGGGATTGGAGCTGTAACTGTAGGATACACACTTTTGCTCTTCAGGCTAGACACACGCACATGCACACACACACACACACACACACACACACACACACACACACACACACACACACATTTCACTGCAGTGAGAACAGAACGCCTACCTATCTCAGTACACAGACTACAGAACTCAGTACTTTATGCAAGCGGCACAGCACAAATCTGACTTTTACAGCATTGCAGGTCGACTTATAGTGGATGATAGCAGAGCATGTCGGAAAGAAGATGTTGGGAGGCCTGCATGAAATGGATGTGTAGGCATGTGCAGCTATAAAAATACTGTCAATCCATGGGACTGGAGCAGTAAATATAGGATGCACTTGCTCTTCGGACTAGACACACACACACACACACACACACACACACACACACACACACACACACACACACACACACACAGTTGACTACAGTGAGAACAGAACATTATTTATTATGGTAGCTAAAGATGTGTAGGAAGAAACTAAATAAAAGATAATGCAAGCATTGAGAAAATGGAAGCTCTTTATTATGGCTGAGGATAGTAAGATACAGGCAGAAAAAATGTTTAGCCTTTAGTCTTGTATACGGGTCAGGTGTATTTTTATCAGCCAGAAGATAAGTTGTAGAAGATAACTAATAGAGTTTAAGGAAGTTATTTTAGAGAGGAAGAGACTGCGGTGGTGGTGGTGCTGCAGTAGCATTGTCGCCTCACAGTAAGACATTGTCCTGTTTGATTCTCAGATAAAGCGTCTTCTGTGTGGAGACATGCGTGAATGGGCATACCTTCATTGAAGGTTGTGCGTCAGAGCTGGCAACTCGGTACGTAAAAATTTACTGCCAATCATTAGCGGACCGGAGTTCCGCTGTGGCGACCCCTAACCGGGAAAAGCCGAAAGACACAACAATTTGAGAGAGGAAGAGGGCAAGATTTAAGTGGGATAAGATGATTCTTCCCATTGAACAAGGTGGCATATGGTTATCTAATTTGAAGTAGTACCTTAGAGCAACAAAGTAAAGGCTGTTATGCAAAACTCAAGCAGAAGGGTAAAAATCAAAGTGGAAAAGGATGATAGTGAAACAGAGAATCTCCTGTTAGAAAGGGATAATTAGTAGGGTGTATAAAATATTACAAAACTATAAAAATCAATCAGAGGAGGCTGGAAAGGTTAGGAAAATTAATAGAGAAGCAGTTTACAAAGGAACAACAAGAATACATTTGTAAAACTCCAAAGTATGCAGCAAAGTCCAGAAGGTTTAAGATTTTTGCATGAAAGTCTTTGCATAGGGTATTTTATATGCCAAGTAGATGTCAGATGATTTTTGCTGGTGGTGAGTAAGAGAGAAGTAATTGGGAGAGTGTTTTTGGGGATGTAATGAGATGGCAGTTTTTAGAAAATTCTCTACTAAGTACTTTTATGGAAATGTTGGGGAGCAGGTGGATGCAACTAAGAAGCTATTCCTTTGAACAGGGATATTGTCTCTTAATTGCCAAAACATAGAAAGGTCTTGCTAAGATCCAGCGTTGTCTTTTCATCCATATCAGTGGTTGGGTTATCACATCATATCAGATCTGACATGTGAAGCTTTCTTTTCCAGCGTTTGTGTTTGGGGCTCAGGCTCCTCCCCTATCCATAATTCTCTCACTGTCCTTATTTTTTTTTCTAAAGTCTTATTACAGTGCATAGCTTCATCATTTCAGCTCTATTTATAAGGCATTCCCCTTTATCTTTATAAGAACATTGGCTAAGTTCCGCTTTATATATAACTAGATTACCTTAATAAAAACACACTGCAGCTTACTATTTTGATTTCCCTGCAGCTACCTTTACCTCTACCTGTATAAACCAACAAGTACACCTTGAGCTTGCTGATACTTTTTTTGCACAAGAATCTCAGGCATTCGAGGTCCTGCCCCATGTAACAGGTACCTTTATCTTTGCTTTACCACTTCTACTGTCTTCTTTCTCTTCTTCCTGGGCAAGTACTACATCTCCCATCATGCCCTGCAAAATATAATACCTTTTTCCCTGCAGCTTGTGCCATTTTTTTTCATTTTTTCCTCTGTTCCTCAACCTAATCATATCTGGTGATGTGCAAATGCTAACAGTGGGAACCCATTATATTTCTTGAAATGCATTAAATTGTAATACACTGTAAGTAAGTGTACTGTTTAGCTTTTTTCTCTTTCTGATTGATAATAATGCAATACGACAATCTTGTACACAGTCATTCTACAAGAATGTGTGATGTTAGTTGTTGCGTACTAGTATGGAGCATTCTTTTTGACAAAAGTATAACAGTTAGTTGTGGGAGTCCCAGTGTAAAGGCAGATTTACCTAACTAATCCTATAATAAGCCAACTGCTTGCTCTGTTACCTTTCTATATAGCATTTTTTATTTCTGTGTATATCTGACTGCATTTTTATTGATCTTTAATGTGGTAAATTGCTGCCCAGGCTCTAAAGTCGCAACTGTTTATATCATGTGTAAAATAATGCTTGTTCATTGTGCATTTTACAAGTGATATTTAACCTGTTTGATACTATTGTCTAATCGTAATTTATTCTGAACTGCATTTGAATTGTGTAGCTACTGTACTTTTTTTTCTGATTTGAATTTTAAATTGCATCTGCTTTTGATTTGCTATTGCATTTTATGTTTAGCATACTGTATTGCCTAATCTCTTCAGAATCTGACACACTAACAGTCCAGTAATTCAGCTATATGCTGCCTTCTTTTTTACTAGCCTTTTCTTTTCATTCTCTTACCCTTTTTTACCCTTCTCTTTTTACCGCTTTTTTATAATTAATGTCTTCTCTTTGTATTCTCTAATCTATCACAAACATTTCTGTACTCGTCTTACTGTTGTATTTGATATATTTACAGGAGCAATACGCGTGCTAACTATACAGCCCAACAACTACTTTTGCCCAGGTGAGACGGCTATATACACAGCCTTCAGTTCCTGAAGCTCCCTTCAAAAGGCGCTCCAATTCCCCTTCAGTCAGCAAAAAAAAAAATTCAAGCAATTTATAGGTTCTTTCTTTACTGAATTTTTGAATTTGTTTTACTTACATTAAATTCCCAATATTAGCCACACTTCACAAAGGCACACTGGCTGTGCTTCCCCATTCCTCTCTCTCTCATTTTTTTTCTAGAGTCTTATTACAGTGCATAGCTTCATCATTTCAGCTCTATTTGTAAGGCATTCCCCTTTATCTTGATAAGAACTTTGGATAAGTTCTGCTGTATATATTACTAGATTACCTTAGGAAAGACACATAGCGGCTTACTATTTTGACTTCCTTGCAACTACCTTTACCTCTGCCTGTATAAACCAACAAGTGCATATTGAGCTTACTGATGCTTTTTTTTTTGCACAAGAATCCAAGGTGTTCGAGGTCTTGCCCACTCAGTTCGCCTCAGCTATGATGGGGCTGACTCCGGTTTCTACCCCACCCCCTCTTTCATCACATTTATATTCTTCTAACCATTGCCCCTTCCACATTCAGCCAGTCTCCCCCATTCTCCTCCCCTCCACTTCCTTTCAACTCAGTGTCATCACTTCCTGTGGTTTCACCATAGTATCACAAATGCCTCCCATTTCTTATCAAACATTACTCCTGTTCCCTTTTACCCTACTCCTTATAACTTTATTAAATGCCACAACACTAAACCCTCTTCCTCTGCTCCTAAAACAAACTCTTTAACCTGCTACACTTGTACTCCATTTAATACTTACTCGCACATTAGCCCTAGCCTTTATCACACAAATCATTTTTCTCTGTGCTAAAATATCCTTACTCTCGTCAAACTGCACCTTACATTATATACCTACCTCCCACTTCCACTCTGTTCACTACATAATCTCTAAACTTTCCTACCTCATTCTCCATTCTTCTCATATCCTTTCCATCCTTACCTGCTCTGGTGACATTCACCCCAATCCAGGGGTCTCTAACTCTTAGAACCTCACAAACTCTATTTTCTGAAAATACTCTAAATCACTGCACATAATTACTCTTAATTTCCAAAGTATCTGTAATAAAACCTCTGAGCTGCATGCCTGGCTCTCTCAAAGCAAAACTGACATCCTAGCAGCCACAAAAACCTGGTTAAAACCCTCTATTCTAGACTATGAGCTTCTCCCTCCAAACCTTAGTATTATTAGGGAAGATAGACCACAGAAAAAAGGAGGTTGTGTGGCCGTTATTTACCCTTACACCCTCAATATTTCCCCATACAAAGGCCATATCCCTCAGTTCCAAAATGCCGAGATATTGATCTCCTTGCTTGATATTAACCACTCAAAAAAACTTTATATCATTGTCTTATACATTCCACCAGGAAATAACATTCCACCTCTAGAAGATATTCTATCATGGCTCTCTTACATTATAAAAAAATGAAACAATTATCCTTGGGCATGAATATTGATTGGTCCTGTATCTCTTCCAATCAGTTATCTACCAGCATAAACCTATTTCACCTCACCCAACTTATCATTACTGCTACAAGGTACAACAACAAAACCAATGAAGGATCCATCCTAGACTGGATTCTAGTCTCAGATCCTTCCAAAATCCTAACTTCTGGCACTATGCCCAGCTCTATTAGGGACCATCTCCCTGCCTATACAATCCAAGCCTGCCCAGCCATCTCAAATAACATAGTATTAAACTAGTC
This sequence comes from Protopterus annectens, assembly GCF_019279795.1. Classification (NCBI taxonomy): domain Eukaryota; kingdom Metazoa; phylum Chordata; order Ceratodontiformes; family Protopteridae; genus Protopterus; species Protopterus annectens. Next base: position 1,739,422,471 of record NC_056739.1, on the reverse strand, counting down.
CAAAACTTTTCTAAATTTAACCCCATCACATTTAACAGCATCCTAAAAAGCATTAACTGGAGTATCCTTAAAACTCTCCCATTGGATGATGCTTTGCTCCACTTTAATAGTTCTTTTCAAAAAATATTAGATAGCCTAGCCCCTTCAAGAAACTAAAGAACTAAAACTAGTAATGCGCCCGGCTAACAAAAGCTACTAAAGAAATCATGACTAATAGGGAGAAAGCATGGAATGTTTGGCTTAAAGCTAAGGATACATGCAACCTTATTCATTATAAACATCTCCGACACCAAGCCAAGAAACTGCTCTCTAAAGACAAACAGCACTACCTCTGGAACCAGCAAATTAATAGGAAAGGTAACCCCAAAACTTTCTGGTCCCTTTATCAATAATCTCCTGAACTCTGGCACCAAACCCAATCCCTGCCCACTCCCCAACAAGCTTCCTAAACAAATAGCAAGTATCTTTAACTCTTATTTTATTGACACCATTGCCAATATTACCTCTGCTTTTTCCCTTCTTCTCCCAAACAGTACCACTTCTTCTCCATCCAATATACTACCTCAGAACTGTCCCAACAATTCATATACTACTCTTCATTCATCTCCATCGACTGACACTCCCTTACCAAACAGCATACAGCTGACTTCTCAACCACACTTCAATCTCTCTCCTATCCCTACCTGTCATATCAAAAAAACTCCTAAAATTAAAGCTCTGCTCCAACTCTGCCGACATAATTCCTGCCAAATTTCTTAAACTCACTGCAGACTCGGTGGCCTATTCCATTAGCATTCTGATAAATAGATCCATCCAAGAATCTTACGTCCCCAGCCTCTTGGAAAAAAGCCATAACATTACCACTTCATAAAGGTGGCCCCTTAAGCCGATATCTCCAATTTCCAACCTTTTGCTCTACTTTCCCATGTCTTTAAAATTTAAAAAAAATGTGTTCATAAACACCTCTTAGATTGCCTTCTAAAACACAAAATTCTCTCCCCTACTCAGCATGGGTTCCGTCCAGGACATAGCGTATCCACTACACTATTATCCTTCTTAGACACAGTTAACAAATCAAATCCAAAGACTCAAGAAACATTGCATCAGCCCTTTTCTTGGACTTATCAAAAGCACTTGGTACTGTCTCTTGCTCTATCCTCTCCAAACTCTGCAGTAGTGGCCTATCTCTCCAGTCACTTAACTGGTTCAAAAGCTACCTCTCTAGCAGAGAGTATCCTGTTAAATGGCAGAACTCCATTTCCCCCTACATTCACAACCCTACAGGTGTACCCCAAGGCTCAATTTTAGGCCCTCTACTGTTTAACATTTTTATTAACAATCTCCACCAAGCTATCCAGCAGGGCTCCATAGTCCTGTATGCAAACAACTCCACTTAATCTGCTCTGCTCACAACTCAAACATATTAAAGCAAATCACCCATGTTGCATTTTCCACTGAAGAAACCTGGCTTCACAAAAATCACCTTTCTCTAAATCCTAAAAAAACAAACTTATGATCTTTACTCCCAAGAGAAATTCACCTATTAATAAAGCTGACTTTGAAATATTCTCTCTTAACTCCACCAAAATTGAATTAGTAACCCACACTAAACTATTAGGAGTAATTATTGACGAAAACCTCAAATTTGATCTTCATATTCAAACCAATATAAGCAAGACCCACAAAAAACTGGGGCTACTCTACAGACATAAAAAGTCCTCTCCCTCCCTTCTACACAAGCATTAGCACTATCTTACCTTCTGCCTTTGCTAACTTAAGGTACTCCTTTATTAACTAACCTGCAGTCTTCCCTGAAGGCTAAATTAGAAACATGCTATAACAAGATTGCTAAATTTGCCACAAATAGTTGCCATTCTACTCATCACTGCATTGCCCTAAAACAGTTACAACGGCTTGAACTCCTCCAGTACCTACTCCTTCTCCAGCTCACAACCACTTATAAACTGATATATAAGCCTCATGACTGTCCTGCACTCAGCTCCCTATTCTCCCTGTACAATCAAGCTCAGCCTTTATATTCTGAGCACCAATATATCTTCTCCATATACTCAAACCCAAACCCCTTACTGGTCAATAATTATGCTCCTGAAAAATGTCCAAAATATGGAATAACCTGCCAGCATCTATCTGCTTACAACCAAGACCTTCTACCTTTAGAAGTGTAGTGCATAATCATTTCTTCTCCAAGTAGATAAGTGGCCGTTGAATTCCTACCTCAGCCATTACTTAAACTTAATCTACTAATTAAACCCTGAATCTGCCTAGATCCAGTTTTCCCTCAAAATTCCTTTTTATTTTAAATTCCTAACAAACTTTTACCTAACTCCCCCTCTTGATATTCACTTACTGCCTTACTCCTTTCCCCCACCCTTCTCTCCCCAGTTTCACTCTCCTTCTACTTTACTAATCTTCCTTCTCGCCTATCTTTTTGTTGTCCTTTAACTTTTACTCTTCCCCTAATATCCCCTCTTGTATTTCTCCTTTATTTCCTTACCCCCATGTCATTATAAACTCATACCTATATGCCTTTCTCACTAACTTATATTCATATTTTTCTACTGCTTGATCTAATTACTGCCTCAAATTATATACTTTTTCTTCTGCGTATAACTGTTTAATTCAGAAACCACTATAATATGTTCAGTACTATTTTCAAGTTATTATTGTGCTTCACTGCTATTACTATGTCTAACCTTTCTGTTTGTACATTGTTTTATTTAGTCACATTTCATTCTATGTAATGTTATAAAATTCTTTGTAATTTTATGTATTATTTTTTACATTGGAGCTTTTCTCCCCGAGCCTCCACTGAGAATGGGCTAGCTTGGCCCAGTGGACTTTCTCAGTAAACAAATATCAATGAATAAATAAGTTAAAATACCCCAGATCTCATTTGCTGCCTGTCAGCTCAGACATAATCCTGAGCACTCAACATTCCTAGTGAGATAATTGAATCTTTACCTTATATTAGCCTAAAATGCCCTTTATTAAATTATTTCCTTAGTGTTTTTCTGTTGATTCTCATCTTTTGTTAGGTAAATTGTGACCTTTTGACTTTTCCCCCCAGTCATTTGGGAGTGTCCTTTCCTGCCTTTTCTCTCCTACCTTCTAAAGAAAAACAAATCTATTTCTTCTGTTAGTTTAACATATATGGTTATCTATCTTTTTCTAAAAGTTTTTTTTTTTGCCAGGAGTGTCTGTTGTGGTTAGTAAGTTTGTCTGTTGTTTTAGTACTATTAGAGCACAGTAGATGTAGGTCTGTCTTGTGTTGTTTTTTCTGCGATACTAGAATGTCCAACAAGGCCTCTAACTTTAAAAAGTGTAGTGCCTGTGGACAAAAGATCCCCCTCCCCAACATCCTCTTGACTTGTGTATATATTGCTTGGAGGCAGACCACTTGAATATAGAATACAAGTCATGTGCTTCCTTTGGGGCCAAGGCTCATAATGACAGAAGGAATAAGTTGGTGCTTAAAAGTCTCCTCCCTGGCCAAACAGAAGATTTAACCCCTTTGGCTTCCACATCTGCTTCATCGTCTTTTAAGAAACCAGACAAGTCTATACCCCTAAAGATAAGGTAAGGGGAGAAAAGGCAAAGAAAAAGAAAAACAGCCTGGTTCCTAAAACTTCTAGACTTTTGGATCCTGTGACAGTACAGGAGCAAATTTGGATTCAGTCTCTGTCTCCAGCATCAGCTGGCCAGTGCTGTGTTTCATTTTCCCATACTTCAGGACATTCCAATCCATGGTTCATCCAGACCAACATCAGTGGCATTTTTATTTAGGTCCTTTTGGTCTTCGAGTAGCCTTTCCAAAGCCGATGTCAATAGGATGATGCAGAAATTTCTTAGGACTCAGATTCAGATATGTGTTCTCCTGGCACCTCCCCCACCAGGGTCACCAGGTTAGGTCCAAGTAACCCCCCCCTCATGCTAGTCTCTCCTGCTCAGGTCCACCCTGTTTATCTAGTGCCAATGAGTCCATGTGATGCCTTTGAGAGAACTATTTTGGAGCTAAGATCATGCTCTGCTTTGACTCCAGCAGTTTTTCAAACCCTTTTGACTCCAACAAAGTCAGCTCATGAAGAATCTTGAACTTGAGGGGTCAGGGCTGAGTTTGGCTCTGAGGTTATTGGAGCTTTCTCTACCCTTAGGTGCTTTTTCCTTAGACAGCGTGGCTTCGATGTTGGCATCAGGGCCAAGGACATTCGTTCCTCAAGATTTTTGGATCCCACGATATCTTCCTCTGTGCCGTTCTCATCTTAGGATCCTGCAGTGCCTCCTGTACATCCTATCTGATAGGGACAGCTAACCTCAGTTAGCCTCAAGGGTTTTCTTTTGTAGAATTCCCACTACGATTCTGAGCCTTTTCCAGGGCATTCCACTGGAGAAAAACACAGGAAATGGGCTTGCATGAAGAGGCATGAAGGTTCCTCTCAGGGGTCAGTCACTGAAGCTACCAACTTTAAGTTAGGTCCCCCTGGAAGACTTTTCCTTCAGAGACATCCTCAAATTGGTGAATCAAAAAATGGGGGTTGGTCCTCCTGAAAAACCTCCCAAGAGAAGTTGGTATTCCTTGAAGCTTTTGGGGCTATCTCATCTACTTCCTAGGTGGTCCCACCCACTGATGAGCTCATTGATTTTGTTTCTCCATGGGCATGGAAGGAGCTGGATGTGGTGGAGCCAGTCCCCAGTAAATCTAATAAAATTCTTGTGTCTCTTAGAAATAAACCACATTGGAGCAAGGGTCCCTCTGTAGATGCCATATTGGTAGCGGTAGCCACTAAAAAGAGCTTTCCAAAGAGAGCACCTCTGTTCATCCCCCTAACAGGGATTCTAGGGCACTGGACAGATTTGAAAGTGGACATATGTTTACTTTTTGAATGTTGAACTACCCAACTCAAATGACTCACTTACAGAGGGACTTAATTAAGGAAATTTCCAAGTCCCTCTCAGGTAATTTGCTTGCTTATGTACAGAAAACTGTAGAATCTTATCTTTCTATCCTCCAGTTGATGTCCAACATGTCCATGTGCCTGTTCTCCAATGCAGCAAATGGCACTTTGAGAGCAGCAGGCACTGGCATTGCTATTCACCTGCATGTTTGGATGCATCTCTGCGATTTTGCGTAGTGGTTCAAAACGTCCTTCGTCAGCACTATCTTCAGTGGTTCAACATTCTTTGGGCAAAAGGTCAAAGATAAACTCACCAGAAGTAAGCAGGAGGGCAAAACTTTCTGTCACAGGCATACATTTTTCCATCCCTTAAAGGACTTCTTCCCGAAACCAGAATGATGGAAAGAAACTGTGATTTTGTAAGTCCCAGAATCTTTTCCCAGGACACTTCTATTAACAGAACCATCTGAGGCAGAGGGGGGAATAATTTCATTGGAGGTCACCCAAGGGGCAGAACCCCCTGAGGCAAGGGGAGAATAATTTCAGTGGAGGTCACCCATGGTGCAGAGGTGCTCTGCTGAATCAGTGGATGTTCATAAGAATGATCACTGTGCAGTAGCCTTAGATATATGGGCTATATCTTGTTGAGTATATAACAGCAGACATCTTCCATGTGCCCTGACTGTCAGGCATTCCAAGTTGAGCTGACATTTTGGATGCCAAGCCCTTCAGAGTTTTACTGCCATTGAAGAGTATATTACTCTAAGACTTTCAAGGATAGACAGTCAGCTTGGTGCTGTTCCTTTTTGCTGGACAGATACGTTTCCTTGGGGAAAAAGCTTCCATTTTTTAAATATTGTTTGTATTTTATCACGTTTCTTTTCAGGAAAGCTATTTTAAAGATATGAGTTTTGTGGTTTAACGGATTTTCACAAGACTGTATCTTACTTTTCAGAGAGAGAGCTATTTTTTCCTGTCAGTTTAATAATTGTGTAAAGTAACTGAAAAACATTTCTTCTCTTGAGAAATTGTGTTTATTTTACTTTTTTGGGGCTGGCAAGGTGGCTTAAAGTACTTATTAGTGTTTTTTCAGTAAAAAAAAGTGACTTTTAAAGACTTGTAGCTTTTACCAGCATTTGCCACTTGTCTGCCCTGGGAAACAGGCACCATTTTTGGCTTGACCATGGAACAAACTAACGATCCCACAGTCATTTCTTCTTCTAGCCACAAAATGAAAAAGTTAAGCAAACAGTCTTTGCCACCATAGCAGGCTAGCAGTTTTCATTAGCAGAAGGTGAGTGACTCTGCTGTAGCCATTTGTTGTACCTTAGATTGCTCATCTTTTACCCTGGATCCCTCTGGTGTAGCACCAACAGGTACAATGAACCAGGGTTTAGCCATATACTCTGCAGCTGTTTGTGTCCCTTCAGTGGCAAGGGAGAGACACTCTTGTCGGTCCTGGGAAAGGGAACAGGGAAGTCTTCCCTGTTGTGTCAGAATGCTGTGGTCATCCCTGGGAAAACTGTTGTTGCTACCTTTACTAACGTAGTTGGCCCTATTTTTCCTGTAAAAAAAGAAAAAAAAGCATTTGTCTACGCCTCCTCAAATTTCTTTTGAAAGGAGTAGTTTACTGGATTTGTGTCAGAGTTTAATTGAGACTATTAATCCTTGTAAAGGAGTTTCTGATAAAAGAAAGAGGGCTAGTTCTTTTCATAAAGAAATTCAAGATTCTGAATCTGAAAAGGAAGATGAAGTGACAAATATGATTTTGGTTTCTTCCTGTAGGGTTTCTCTTTTTCTGTGGCTGTGGCTATTGCTAGAATGTGCCAGTGTTTTCAGTGGGGAACGCTATGATGTTTCTCAGTCCCTCAGAAAATCCTATGAGTTGTTATAGAAGGAATTTCCAGAACCTACACCTATTCCTCCTGTTCTGTCTTCTTTGGAGGATATGTGTGTTACAGGGTGCAATTTTCCTGATAGCGAGCTACCCCTAAAAAGGCAGATAGAATGTACAAAGTGCCACAGCCTTTTTAAGTTTTTATACACTATTCCAAATCCTGACCCAACAGCTATAGCTTTAGTTGATCCCACTGCTGTTAAACACTTTAATTCCAATCGTACTCTTTCTGATAAGGATGGTAAACTTTTTGATAAGTATGGGGAAAAGGGTATACTTATGCAACTTTGATTTTCAAAATTTTGAATTCTCAGACTCTCATATATTAAAGGTAGTTCTGTCCAGTTGTGAAAGTATGAGGAATGTTTTATCAGCCGTTTCTTCCTGTGAGGAAAAATCAGCTTTAAATAATTTTTTTTTTTCTGTTGCACAAGTCTCTACTCATTGTTTACTCTGTTTGTGTGTGTGTGTGTGTGTGTGTGTGTGTGTGTGTGTGTGTGTGTGTGTGTGTGTGTGTATATGATTCTGTTGATACTTCTTGCAGGGCTTTGACCACTAGTGCTGTTTTGAGGAGGTTTGTATGGCTGCATTCTCAGAACCTACCAGATAATGTTAAAAATGAGATTTTAAATTCTTCCTTTGGCAGAGGTTTAGTATTTAGTTCCTCTGCTGCAGAGGTCATCAAAAAATGTGGTGAAAGGGGTAAGCTGATCCAAGGAATCTGTAATGATTTTTCAGCCTTCCTTTTCCAAGTTTTCTAAGGGATTCTCAAACTCTTCATCTAATTTTGGCAAAAAGCAGAATAAACATTCTCAAAAAATACATGTAAACAGACATTTAAGAAGAAATGGCAAGGGGGTTCCAAAAAGAAGCTTTGAACCTCCAAAAACCAAGGACAGTGCAACAAGTCTGAATGAATATTCAAGAGACCTTGTGACCCCATCTCACCCTGGCCCATTTTTTTCTCCCAGAAAGTATGAATTTCCACTTTTCTCTTTGGGAACAGATAGCTTTAGACAAAATGTTTCTGAAGATCATTCAGCAAAGTTAAAAATGGCAGTGGGAGGAAATTCCTCCTTTCCAGGGGTTCATTCCTCAACCTCTAGATCAGACTGTTTTTTCTGCTGTGGCTCTTCATCACATGCTGTCCAAAGGAGTGATAGAACCATTTCTACCTTCCAAAGTGGGGAAAGTTTTTTATTGTTCATGCCAAACAGGACAAGGACAGACCCTCATTAATGGAAACTTGATGAGGGGACGTTCCAAGATTTGATTCTTCTGTGGGGAGTTCCTCAAGTAGGCCTCTTTGCCTCCTCTTTGAACAATTAACTGGCAAGATCCTGTTCCAGGACTCCATGCAAGAAGGCCTGGAAAACAAATGCCTTTTCATTTCCTTGGACATGAATGTTCCTGTATGCTTTTCCACTAATATCCAAGGTAATTCTGTTGATTCAGAATGAATCCCCCAAGATCATTGTGGTTACTCCCAACTGTAGTTCTCCCTTCTTTTAGAAATGGCCAGGGGCAATTACCACAAGCTTTCTCACAGACTGGATCTATTCAGACAAAAACAGGGGTGTTTGATACACCCTGACATCAGTCACCTTCATTTGTTTGCCTGGATGTTAGGGTGTTAATTCCTTTTAGACACCTGTTTACTGGGGACGTGCTGCCGGCAAATGGAATAGGTTTTCTAGTTGGTGCCAGCAACATAACCATCATCCATTCAGGGTTAATTGTTTTCAGGTTTTACAATATTTGTGTGAATTACTATCCTGTGGCCTTTCTTATTCCTCTATCAAGGTTCATTTTTCAGCCATTTTAGCATGTCTGTCATGGACCCTCCTCTTTCAGTGCAGTATTACGTCAAAATGTTTTTTATAGGGGTTTTGCACAAGACGCCTCTATGTAAATCAGTGGCCTCTCCTTGAGATCTTACTTTTGTGTATGTGAAGCTAACACTTGCTTCATGTGAACCAGCTAAACTGGGTGACTTGAGGTTCTTAACATGAAAAGCAGTTTTTGTTTTACTGATTGTTCTGACCTCTGCAAGAAGAGTATCTGAGTTGGAAGATCTTATGGTGAGCCAGTCCTGTCTTATTTTCTAAAGTGACAAGAGTTTCTTTGAGAGTTAATCCTTCTTTTATGCCTTAAGTGGTATCCAAGTTTACATTAAGACAAACTATCCATCTCCCCGTTTTCTTTCCTGAACCTAAAAATGAGGGAGAAAGGATGTTGCATACTGTGGATATCCACAGACAACTCAGTTTCTGTCTTGATAGAATAAAATCTTTCAGATCTTCAGATCAATTTTTCATTTCTTGTGAAGGTAAGAATAAAGGATAGTCCATATTAATACAGTCTATTTCCAAATGGCTGTCTAAGGGGAAGCAGGACAGTTCGACCACAATGCAGTTGTATACACTTTCATGTTTAAATTTACATTTATTGTCTATGGGAGTAGCTAGTGGACAGTTTGACCCCGGACTATTTGACCCCAATTATATAAAAAAAAAGTTTTATAAATGCGTTTAATTGCTTAACATATCAATCACATTTAACTTTTTTATATGTAAATATTAATTTATTTAATATTTTATTTAATTTGCAAATATAATTAATTTAATAGTTTTTTAACTTTAAAATCAATATTTGACATTGTCAATATTATTTGACATTGTCAGACTGCGGTGGTGGTGTTGCGGTAGCATTGTTGCCTCACAGTAAGACGTTGTCCTGTTCGATTCTCAGGTAAAGCGTCTTCTGTGTGGGACACATGCCTGAATGGGCTATCTTTGTTGAAGGTTGTGCGTCAGAGCTGACAACTCGGCACGTATAAATCTACTGCCAATCATTAGCAGAGCGGAGTTCCACTGTGGCGACCCCTAACTGGGAAAAGCCGAAAGACACATTATTTGACATTGTCAGCATTAATATTATTTTAAATTAACAATAATATTATTACATATATTTCAAATGCATATGTTTTAAACAATTATGTATCCTCATGACTTCTTTCTCTTTTTTTTTTTTTTTTTTTTTTTTTTTGAGACAATCTTTGACATTTTCCCAATAACTATGTCGATGCATGAGCAGTATATAACATTTTTTCTTCTTTATGTCAAAATATCAGTGGCTTATTTTTTTCTTATACTCACCTTAACAAAACTATTTCAGGTATAGTCAAGGCGCACTCTACCAGGGCCTTGGCTTCTTCCATGGCTTTTTGAAAAGGGGTGGATTCTAGAAGTATGCTAGAAGCTGCTCTGTACATACTTTTACAAAGCACTATAAGCTTGATTCATTCTCTAGGTCTAGATCTGGCTTTGCTAGGACCACTCTCCAGGGGCTCTTGGACTCTTCTTCCACCCTACAAGTGTAAGTATGCTATGGTAATCTACCCATACATCTAAGGCTACTGCAGAGGTGATCAATATGATGAACAGTATAGCTGTGTAAGTAAACTTACCATAACAGTAGATGTTCGAATGATCACTGCTGCAGTTGTGTAAGTAAGCTTACTATAACAATAGATGTTCGAATGATCACTGCTTCAGTAGTCACTCACTCTCTCCATCCCCCTTATTTATTGGTATGTTTTTTATTGAAGGGTGTGGACATTTTTTTTTGCTATCATTCAGGGCTCAGCTTCCTTCTTTCTGTTGGCAGGAAAGCGCTGAACAGCTTGGTGCCCAAATTTGTTTCATCTCAGCTTGAGCTGCCTGACTGGGTGTGTTAAAGGTGCCCTGAAGCTTTGGAAGCTGACCAGCTGTTACATCCTTGGCAGGATATAACCCATACAGCTAAGGTTACTGCAGTAGTGATCATTCAGACATCTACTGTTAGGTAAGTTTACTTACACAACTATACTTTTTGAGGCCCCTGTACTGAGAAACCTTTTTAACTCCCCTCAACAGTTGCCTGACTGCTACACTTTAAAGATAGTCGGCTTCACTTATCTCTAAACCCGCATGCCTGGCTAGCCATCATTCATGATTCATGGGAGCTGAAGATTATCATCAAAGGCTACATTATTCCCTTTGCTTCCTCCCAACATTCAAAAAATAATCTCTGATGTTCAACCCAGAGGAATTTTGCAACAGAAGTATCTATGCTGCTGGAAAACGAGTCATCCAGGAGGTCCTATCAGACCAGCAAGGATCTGCAGTGTATTCAAGATTTTTTTTGGTTCCAAGAAAGACCGGGGACCTCAGGCCCATTCTGGACTTCAGTCAGGTGAATCAGTTTGTAAAACAAAAAAAGTTCCAGGTAACAGTTCAGTCCATTCAACCTCATCTGAGAAAGGTTGACTGGATGTGCTCAGCAGACTTCCAGGATGCTTACTACCATGTCTAGTTAGTGAGGCAGTCCAGGAGGTTTCTCTGCTTTCAGCTGAGAACCAATCTTTTCCAATTCAGAGCACTGCTCTTTGATCTCACGACAGCCCCCATGGTGTTCACCAAATGCATGGCAGTGGTGACAGCTTATCTAAGTCTGCAAGGGTTCCACATGTTCCCTTATCTAGATGGCTGGCACCTCACCACACACACCAAACCCACCAATGCAAAGACTTCTTGCTCCAGTTCTGTCATCACTTAGGAATGACTATAAACCTGAAGAAAAGCCAGCTGACACCAACGCAAACAACAGAATCTGATGTTGTCTCTTTCATTCCTCCTCACGGTTGGGTTATGGATCCGACCCTCAGATCTGACTCAGCCGCATTTTTACAGACTAGGATCCAAGTCTCAAGCTCCTCCCACTTCCCATAATGCACTGTCCTCTGTCAAGTCCCTCAGATCTCGTTTGCTGCCAGTAGTGTCACCAAGTCTTGAACTTTTTGTCATGATTCTGCAGTAGGATTGTTATCATTTTCTTCAGATAAGTGACTTTCTGTGTTTTTTCCTCCCCTTCCATTGTTGTACAGGTTTATAACCTTTCCTTTTTCTTCTAGCTCGGCAGTTAGTTTTTGCCTGCACTTTTTCCTTTTCTAGCCGTTGGATTTAAGCTTTCCCCTTTCTGGCTGTTGTTGTTAGTAGATAGTTATATATAAAGCTAGTTTTTGTATATTTCTGTTTTCTTGTGATACATTACTTTTTGGCTGTGGTTATCGTGTGGTGTTTTTCTGTTGTTTCCTTTAGTGGCAATATGTCAGAAAAACTTTCTGGTTTTAAAAGATGCTCTGAATGCAACCATAAGTTCCCACATTCTGATGCACATTCCTTATGTGTATATTGCCTTGGCCCGGAGCATCTGCAGACGGCTTGCTCTGTCTATGAGAGCTGCAATCCTAGGGTTATTGCCAACCACAATAATAAGTTGATTCTAAAGGGCCTCTTGGCTGCTTCTAGTTCCACTTCAGGGGCTCAAACCCCCTGTAAGACTGTGGCAGGGTCCTCTGACTTCAAGGAGCACTCTCATAAGTCCTCAAGGGCGTCTTCGGAGCCACCTTCCAAAGTTCCGATATGTTCAGATCCGACAGGTTGAGATCCTAGGACCACATGTGCTCAGGTGAATCCGATGCACTCTTCGGATCTGACTGGTTCTATCTAATCTCCAGTTCTCCTGAAGCTACTCCTTCCACCTTGGATCCTACAGCTAGGGGTCCCACACTGGTGCTAGGCATTGAGTCTGCTACTTCCCTCAGTCTGCAGCAGATGCCCGGTTGGCACTCCAGGCTCCCATCAGTGGCTTCTTCCAAGGCTTCTAGGAGCTGTTTGGAGGCCAACGTAGACAGGATGATCAAGAAGATTCTCAAGACTCGGATCCAGTTGGGGGTCTTCTCCGTGCCATACCTTCTGGGTTCTGCTAGTGTTTCCCTCCAAGCTCAGTCTCCTTCTCCAATCCATCCCTCAGTATTGGAGTGTCAGGATCATAGCCAACTGTGAGAGCTGGGTCGAGTATGAGGAGCTTACCTTCCTCCACTCCAACCATTACCCTGACTTCCTCTGCTCTGTTGTCCTCTGATCACAGCGGGTCTCTGATCCAGGACAGTTAGGGTCCGATTCTAACTGGAACCCAGAGTTCGGGGATCCCTGCCCTCTCTTCTTTAGTATAACCCACCAAAGTACATAAAAATACAAAAAAACATAAAGGAACTCTAGATGGCACCAATATCCACACACCAACAAGTGTAGTAACCAGTAACTTTTATTTGTTCTTATTCATTCTGGTACCTCGGCATTTCGCTTTCAGTGGAATGTTTTACACCACAGAAACACCCTATTTATACACCAAGTGCTACTTAACACAAATTGATCAATCAATTAATCTAAATTGACCTATACATTTAAAGAAAGCTGTATCCCAAGTATATTCAAACCACACATTTAAGTTTGAATATTACTTTCCTTAGTTAGAAATAAATCATAAACCTTCATATGTAAATATTTTCTGCAAAATGTAAATTCTTAACAAAATATCTCCCGTAATACAAAAATACATAATATATAGCATTCAAAAATATTTCCTCAAACTGTTTATCATCACATACATTAAAACTTTAATTATTATATGAAACATATAACAATACTTCATTATTAATATTATAAAGTTAAATTACTGTCGATGTTCATTCCACTAGGATAAAGAGTTCTAAAATTTATAATCATTTTGCATTCTAACTTATTTAATTCACCCTTAAAACTTCCCCCATGCTCCAAAATGGGACATTCCAACACACTAAAAAACAAACTAGTTACAGAGCCCCCCCATGCATAGACACAAAATGATCAACTACCGGACAATTACATCTTCTTGTATCTCCCAGATGTTCCATCACTCGGACTTTTACTTATCTTCAGTTCAGGTCTGATTCTACCTGGAACCCAGATCTCAGGGATCCCTGCCCTCTCTTCTTAAGTAGCCTTGGTACCTTTGGAACAGAGGAGGGATTCACCAGGTCCATCGGCCTTTTCTGTCTATAGAGATCTAGTCTCTTTGAGCTATGACCCTTCCCATCAACTTCCGTTGGATCAGAGACTTGAGTCTATCATACCTGTCCAGAGTCAGCCCATCCAGACTAGTCTCCAAACACTTCTTCCAGAGGGAGTCCCCACCTCTTCCGAGACCTCCTCTGAACATCCCACAGAGGAAATCCCTCGTAAGAAGACACGTAAAAGGAGGCACATTGACTCCCCTTGGAGTCCGTCACTGAGGACATGGATTTCGATGAAGGGGAATGATCCCACAGATCACCACCGGAGGATGTCTTCTTTGGAGAGGTTTTAGAGATCCTAAGGTAGAGAGGTGGTTGGTCAGCCCAGCCTCCTTCCTCGGATTAGTCCATGTTTTTGGAGGCTTCCGCGAAGGGCCCATCTACATCCTGGGTGGTTACTCCAGCTAATGAGCTTGTGGATTTGGTGCCTCACCTGGCCTGGAAGGAGCCAGACTCTATCAAATCAATTCCCAAATGCCCAGATAAATTTTTACCCCCCCCCCCCACCAAGGACAGACTGTATTGGACCTAGGGTATTCCAGTTGATGTCATGGTTGTGGCAGCAGCTACCAAGAAGGAGCTAGCTGAACAGAGCTCCACTGTCCATCCGCCGAACAGGGAGTCCATAGTGATGGACAGGTTTGGTAAGTGCATTTACGGCTCGACCAAATTTCTGTTGAGAGCGTTAAACAACCTGGCACACTTTACTCTGTTACAGAGGGAACTAGTAAAGGAACTCTCATACTCTCTGGCAAAGATCATGTCAGCGGAGGACTTCAAGAAGGTCTCACTGACTGAGAACTTTTTCGTCCTTGTACAATGCTTCCATGAGTCTTATCTCGTACTCCATGAAGGGTGCCTCACAGGTAGCTGGCTCAGGCATTGCTATCCGGAGACATGCCTAGATGAGGCTTTGCAATTTTGCAGAACCTTTTGAGGAGTCCTTTGTCAATGCCCCATTTGATGGATCCACCCTTTTCAGTCCATTGGTCAAAGAGACCCTAACCTGCAGTGAGCAAGAAGGGAAGACCTTGTCTGCCATTGGGGTCATGTTTTCAACTCTTTAGTGCACCTTTTTTAGAAACCAGTGCAATGGAAAGAAAACCTGGTTCTGAAAATCTCAAGGGTCTTCCCAGGATCAGCACAGGGATCCTTCCTCTAGAGGCAGAGGAGGAGGTTTCAATGGGAGATGTCACTCCAGTTGCAGAGGGGGTCCGCAGAATAAGGGTTTCAGGGAGCCTTTCTATGATAGAGACTGTAAAGCACTCCTGAAGAACTACTGGACTTCTCATCTCTGGAGTTAGTTGGGGATCATTTTTCTCTGCTTCGCCTGGACCGATATAACGCAAAACAAATAGGTGCTAAAGATTATATCCAGAGGTTATTACATTCCCTTTCTCCTTCCTCCACCAGAGAGGTCAAAGAGACTTCCTAACATTCCAACCAGTCAGAGGGAGTATGCAGTAGCAGAAATTCTAAATCTACTGTAAAAAAAGAGTCATCCAAGAGGTCTTGACTGAACAAAGAGGATTTGAAATTTACTCTTGCTTCCTTTAGTGCCAGAGAAAACTGGAGACCTGTGATCCATTTTGGATCCAAGCAAATTGAATTTGCTCATAAAGAAGGCGAAGTTGGAAATAGTGATGGTCTGTTCCATTCTACCACTGCTGCAGAAGGACGATTGAATGTGCTCGGTGAACTTAAAGGATGCGTGCTATCACGTCAAAATAGACGGACAATCCAGAAGTCATTTGCGCTTCCAGCTGGGTGCCAGTCTTTTTCAGTTCAGAACTCTGCCCTTTGGATTCACCACAGCTCCCAGGATGTTTACCAAATGTATGGCAGTAGTCACAGCTCATCTGATACTGCAAGGATTCTGGGTGTTTCCATATCTGGATGACTCGCTTTTCACTATTCCAACCAGGCATCAACTACTCCAGGCCAGGGATTAATTCTTCAACCTTGCCAGTCTTTTGGGTATCACCATAAAGCTGGCAAAGTGGAACCCATCCTTGGTTCAGAGTTTAGAATTCATTGGAGCTGCCTTAGGCACAGTTAACCAGATTGTGTTTCATCCCACTCATCGCGTTCAGACTTCGAGAGATCATGTTCAAGCCATCTTAAACCAGCCTTCCCCACTGGCAAGGCTGATACTTCAGGCTGTAGGATCTATGATGGCTGCCATTGCCTTAGTCCCTCTTGCATGGTATTTTATACAAGTTCTTCAAGGGACACTGGCTGCTCAATGGTCTATTCTCTGCCAGCCTCTGTCTGTTCCTATCAAATTGTCTTTGGTTTGCAGAAGGCATTTTCAGTGGCGTTTGCTGTCAGATGACCTAACGATAGGCCCTTCCTCCTTCCTTCCCCCTCCACCACAGTGACCACGGATTCTTCCCAATTGGGGTGGGGGGGCATTTTAAGGGAAAGATGGTCTAAGGCATGTGGTCCCACATTGAGACCAAGTTGCATAACATTGTTGTGGAGATGAGAGCAGTCCTCCTTATGTTCAACCCTTTCAGGACATTCTACCTCTAGGAACTGTTGTGATTCACACAGATGACATGTCAGTGGTGTGATACATCAACAAACAAGGAGGAACCCATTCTTACCTGTTGTACAGAGAGGCCATGAGGGTTTAGGAATGGGCGATGTCTTCAAACCATTTTCTACGTGCAACCCACATACTGGGAAAATCTATTGTCGCGACAGACAAGCTCAGCAGGTCTATTCTGACCCCTTACGAATGGTCCTTAAAACAATCAGAAGCAGACTTGATCTTCAGCCACTGGGGTCAACCGTGCTGCAAC
Organism: Protopterus annectens; assembly: GCF_019279795.1. Classification (NCBI taxonomy): domain Eukaryota; kingdom Metazoa; phylum Chordata; order Ceratodontiformes; family Protopteridae; genus Protopterus; species Protopterus annectens. The sequence goes on along the minus strand of NC_056739.1, from coordinate 1,739,405,917 downwards.
TTGTTTGCATCCCCCCAGAACAACAAGTGCAGCAACTACTTTGCTTTGATCCCCCCTCCTGGGGAGTCCCCAGGGTATGCTCTGGTTCATGAATGCCCCCCCTGGTCTCCTCTACACTTATCCCCCACTACCCTTGATCCCAAAGTTTCTTCAGAAGGCAAAGCATCTGAAGTCCTTGGTAATCCTCATTGCCCCCTATTAGCCTTGTCAGATTTGGTTCCCCTTCCTCTGGTCTCACCTGAAATATCCTCCATGGATACTGGAACCCAAACAGGACTTCCTTTTTCTCCTGACAGAGGGTTTTCACCCCAGTCTGATATCTCTCTAATTAACTGCTTGGTTTCTCCACTTCCAGTGATTGTTCGAAGGTCCAGGCTTGCTTCCCCTGTCCAAGACATTATTCTAGCCTCCCAAAAAACAGCTACCAAGAAAGTCTATGGGAGTAAATGGAAGAAATGTGTCTTCTGACCCTCTAATGAGAACATTGACCCTTTTTCAGCTCGGATTTCAGCTATCCTTCTTTTTCTTGCATCTCTGTTCAAAGAAGGAGCCAGCTTCTGTACCATCAAACTTCAATTAGCAGCCATCTTTAACTTTCATTCGGGTAATCTTTTCAGTTTCCCTACAACTTCCAAACTGTGCAAGGCCTTTTTGAAAGGAATCTTCCTCCTTAGCCCTCCAGTCAAAGATCCTTCCCCGCCATGGGATCTCACTGTGGTCTTACAAGGCTTAACTCAAAAAACCTTTTGAACCAGTCAGTGGTTGTGATAGTTTCTGTCATGGGAAGACAGTTTTTCTTATCGCCATCACTTCTGCAAAGAAACTTTCTAAGATTCAGGCCATCTTCTAAGCCTCCCTACATTGTTTTCCACAAACATAGAGTGTCCCTTCGTACTAATTCCTCTTTCATGCCCAAGATAGCTACAGAATACAACCTCAACCAGACCATACAACTACCAGTTTTCTTCCTAAATTTCTCTAAAGAAGGAGAACATTTGTTACATCTGCTTGATGTTCATAGGCAATTTCATTTTTATCTTCATAGGATGAAACCTTTTTGAAAGTCAGAACAATTATTTGTGTCCTTCTCTCATAGCCGTCTAGGTCAGATTGTTTCAAAAGTTGCTCTTGCTAAATCGATAACAGACTGTATTACCCTGATCTATACCAAGAATGGATTACAGCTTCTTCATTCTCCTAAGGCTCACTCAACTAGGTTTGTGTCCACCTCATCTGACTTTTCTTCCAGGGCATCTTTAGATGATATCTGTGTTGCAGCCACTTGGTCAAAAGCTTATACCTTTGTCTCGCATTACAAATTAGGCATTGTTTCCAGGAGCAGAGCTTCCTTCGGTTCGGCATTGCTCCGGCATATCCTTCCTTGAGATCACCCAGGAGTTGTATAGCTGGGGACTCTAACCCAACCATGAGGAGGAATGAAAGAGGCAACATCAGATTTATATTTATACTTACCATAACTTGGTATCTGTGTTGTCTTCTTTAATTCCTACTCACCTTCCATCCCTGCCATCGCCCTACATGGTAGTCTAGAAGACCTGGAGAGAACTTTTTTAGGAACTGATGTTCCCAGTTTTGAGCCTCTGGTTCTTAATGTGTACTAACTTCTTTCTTCTCTACCCTCTATCAGCTATTTGTGCAGGAAACTCAATCTGAGGGACTTGGACAGAGGACAGTGCATTATATGAAGTGGGAGGAGCTCGAGACTTGGATCCTGGTCTGTAAAAATGCAGCCGAGTTGATCCGAGGGTCAGATCCATAACCCAACCATGAGGAGGAATGAAAGAAGACAACACAGATACCAAGTTATGGTAGGTTCATAGGTAGGTACTAGGCTATTGGCCCTAGGGCCTGTATAAGCCTAGCCAAAAAATGTACCCTGGCTTTCGCCACCCAAGAAAATTATTTTCCTGTGCCCCTATCGAGCAGAGCCCACAGAAGTGATCCCTGGGGTGAATTTCCCATTTCTCATTTCCCATCCAGTCATCAAGATAAGATTTTTCTTGAAGAGTGCTAATGAGGAGCTCTGTTTGACATAGATAGGTAGTCTGTTCCAGAGTATGGGAAGTCTCTGGGACAGGAATCTATCCCTCCAGCATGTTCTGTTTATTGTGGTAACAAGGTTTAGGTGGATACAGATGCTTGTAGAGGAGGCTATGAGACAATTGGGGGACACTGAGTATTACAGGTATATGCCCTTGGATCCTTCTCCACATTTTCAACTAAAAATAGGACAGTTTATGACTCAAGCAGTAGTGGAGGGGGTTATTACACAGGACATTAAGGAACAACTGATGGTTCTATCTCCCACAAAACAATATTTCTATCTATTGCCCAAGATACATAAACATGCCACCAATCCACCAGGTCGACCCATTGTTTCTGGACATGGGTCTATTACTGAACCACTATCAGAATATTTGACTTACTATCTAAAACCTTTGCTTCCGTATATAAGATCTAGAATTCAAGACACTACTCAATTCTTGGACATAATTAATGACACACAACTTGAATCTCATTGGTTATTATGTACTTTGGACATTACCTCTCTATACACTAACATTCCACATTGGGCAGGTCTACAAGCTTTGGACTATTGGTTGGGGAGATCTGGGCTCTATAAATCGGGATTCAACACCTTCTTGGTATGCCTGACAGAATGTGTATTGACCAGCGATGTGTTTTACTTTCAAGATAAGTGTTTTTGGCAAATTAAAGGGACAGCGATGGGTGCATCCTTTGCACCCATCTATGCTGATCTTTTTATGGCATATATGGAGGAGGTTATTATTTATGACCCGAATCATAATATCTATATGTGTGAAATGGACATTTGGCGTCGTTATTTGGATGATTGTTGGTTGGTGTGGAAGGCTGATGAACATTATCTTAAAGAGTTTCTTGATTATCTTAATGACAATGTATGGGGCATTGAATTTAAATTGTCTTTTCACAGATGCAGGATGTTTTTTCTGGATGTGGAAGTCAATAGAAATGCAGATGATACATTGTCTACTACCATTTACAGGAAATTTCCTGAATATAACTCTCTATTACATGCTTCCAGCTTCCACCCACAACATATCATCCAAAATATACCCAAATCCCAATTTCTCAGAGCCAGGAGGATCTGTTCCAACCAACAGTTTTATGTTAAAACAAGAGATGACCTTGTCTGCAGATTTAAGGAGAGAGGTTATCGTCCAGGTACTATTAATCAGGCTAAACAATGGGCATCGAATTTAAATAGGGAAGATTTGTTGTGTTATAAACATCAAAATAATGATGTTGTCCGACAGCCCTTACGATTGGTTACAACCCATGGACGTAACACCAAGGGTTTCATTAATATTATTCAGAGACATTGGAATGTCTTGATGGCCGAAGATAAACTCCATCCTTTAATCAGGGACAGATGCTCTTTCTCTTTTAAAAGAGGACAAACTATAGGTTCCAGGCTTAGTCATTACAAAAAACCTGTGAATAACTTTACAGTCCTTACTCAAACCTCTTTGACAGGTGGTCCAGTTCTAGGTTGTATTTCATGTGGTCATTGTGTACATTGTATGCGGGTTTCACATACCCGTGAATTTACTAGTAAGAACACTTCTGAGATCTTTCAAATCGAAATTTGGGCCAATTGCAGTACCAAGTGGGTCATCTATCTGGTGACCTGTACTTGTTCTGCCTTTTATGTGGGGCAGACTTCCAGAGCTTTTCGTTTGAGAATTGGTGAACATCTTAGTGATGTTAAAAATAAACGTCCTAACAATGCCCTATTTAAACATAGTTTGCAACACAAAACGGCTTTTTTTAAGTTTGTGATTATTGATCATGTTAACGGTATTTGTAGAGACAAAGATAGCTGGCATGAGTTACTAAACTTTAAAGAAAAGAAATGGATAGTCAAACTGGGAGCCCTGTTTCCACCTGGTCTTAATGACCAATTTTGATTTATTGTTGAATTGTGGTGATTGGTTCTGATGTTAATCACCAGTTATATATATATATATGTATATACTGAGTGGTATTTGTTTTATTGCTTTTTTGTGTTTGTATCCACTGAAGAAGGCTCTGTTGAGCCGAAACCGGTTTGGACTTTGTATATGTCTGCCTTTGTTATCCCAGGGATTTTTCCACTGGGTTGAATAAACTGTTTCTTCACCTTCCACGCTTGCTGGCCTCATTTTTGTGGTAACAAGGTTTAGATCCCTAGAGCGTGTAACCCGGAGGGATTGGGATTTCTTTAAGTGGAGCATGTCCAACAGCTCTGGGTTTGACATAGCTTTGTATGTTAGGCAGAGATCGCCCCTGAGTAGGCAATATGCGATGGAGTAACGCTGTAGTTTTTTGAGACGGTCTGCGTAGGGCATCTGTTTGAGGCCAGTAATCCTCTTTGGTAAGTACATAACTTATAAATTCATAGGATGCCAGTGGGACATGACATCCCAAATTGCCAAACTTGCAAATATGAGGTTTCTCTTATTTCATCATCAAGCTTCTGAAGTGCTTTCTTCCCTAAGTCCCCCAGCAGGATTAATTCTTTGTCTACTGGGGTCAGTGACTGCATCCATTACTCCGTTTCCTCAGGCAAGATATTACATGAAGGTGCTGCAGTGGTCCCTATTTTTTCAGTGGTTGATCCTACATCAACCACTACATTCTGTTGTATGTTTCACACCAATCTTTATTGGCTGACCTCTCCTCTAGTCACCCATGGATGCCCTTTCACCTTTCCACCTCCTAGCAGCCACAGTGACCACAGAAGCCTCTCTTTTGGAATGAGGGTGGAGGGGCAATTCGAAGGGAAGATGGGACAAGGCACATGAACAGTAACAGAGGTCAAGCTTCTCATCAGTGTTGTGAAGATAAGGGCAGTCCTCCTAGCACTGCAGGCCTTTCAGGACTCTCTTCCCAAGGCTGTGATCTCTTCCCAGATGGCTAACATGGTAGTGGTCTGGTATATCAACAGACAAGGGAGGACCCATTCATATCCATTATGTCGCGGAACCTTGAGGGTGTGGCAATGGGCACGGTCTTCCCATACTTTCTAGTGGCAGAGCACTTCCTGGGAATTCATATATCTTGATGGACAAATTGACAAGTCCAGTCTTGCTGCCTCTTGAGTGGTCTCTCAAGCCATCAGTGACAACTATGATTTTCAGCCACTGTGGCCAGACATGCTGTAATCTCTTTGCAGCCCACTTAAACACCAAGTTTAGCAGCTTCTTTGCCTTGGGATATTACCTTGTTGCTTCAGGCCCTAACTTCTCCCTTTGGGCCTGCAGCATCAGTACACCTAAAATTTCTGTCTTGGAAATTTATTTTCCTGGTGTTAATTACATTAGCTAGGAGAATTTTGGGGTTAGTAGCCTTATCTTGCAAACTTGCATATTTTATTTTTCATAAAGACAAAAAAATCTGTTCAGATCCATCCAAATTTTCTTCCAAAAGTGGCCTCAGAAGCTGCTGTTAACCACACTATTACTCTATTAGAAAATTTTGGAAAGAACACTGGTAAAGGGAAATATTCCTTGCATTCTATGGATGTTCTCCATCAGTTGAAAGTATTTTTGCATCATACCAGGGAAGAAGGACAGTTGAACTTTTTCTTTTCTTCTCCAAGAGCAAATTGGGCCAGGGCATGGCTAAAGTCACATTGTCCAGGTGACTGATTGTATTGCCTTTGTCTCTAATGAAAACAGATTGTCTCTACCTTACAAACCAAAGGTCCTCGAAAGAAAACTTGCAAGAGGAAGCATTTGGACTCCCCACAGGAGTCAATTACATCTGACATGGACCTCGATGAATCAGAAGGGTCCCCACGGTTGCCCCCTGAGGATGTCTCCCTTGCGGCCATCCTAGAGATCCTAAAACAGACAGGTGGCTGGAAGCCCATCAACCCTACTGATGAGGAGGGCCATATACCTGAAAGCTTTTGGATCTCTACCCTTCTCCTCCTGGGTGTCTCCGCCTTTCGACGAGCTCATGGAATTAGTTTGTCAAAAGTCATGGGAGTTTCCAGACACAGTGGAGCCCGTCCCTAGGAGGCCTAATAAATTTATCACCAGCCTAGAAGACAAAGCTTTTTTAACAAAAGGTGTTCCGGTAGATCCTGTGGTGGTGGTGGCAGCCACTAAAAAGGAGTTATTGGAAACGTCCTCATCTTTTCATCCTCCGAATAAAGATTCACTCATGATAGACAGATGCAGAAAGCATGTTTTCATCAGTGGCCTTTACCCTTAGGTCCCTGAACTATTTAACCCACTTTACGAGGTTACAGAGAGATCTCATAAAAGAGCTAAGAGATTCTCTCCAGGGTTCAGTAGCTGAGGGGATATCAGAAAAAGTGTTATCCCAGCTCTCCACCCTTAACTCCCTGGGGAACTCGTCCATGAGGCTAATCTGTTATGCAGCCGATGGAGCGAGTAGGTCAGCGTGTTCAGGAATCACCCGTAGGAGACAGTCCTGGATGTGCTTCTGTAACTTTGCAGAACCCTTTAAGTCATCCTTTATAAACACCCCCTTTGATGGCTTGTCCTTGTTCGGGCCTAAAGTAATAAGAGACTTTAACCAGGTGTGAACAGGAGGGAAAGCCTCTCTCTGCTGTGGGAGTATGTTTTTCCACCTCTTCCAGACCCTATCCCAAGGGTCAAAAGCGTGGAAAGATGTGGTTCCGGAAATCCCAGAAAGTTCTTCCTGACACACGTGGTGAACCCTCCTTCAGTGGCAGAGGATGAGGTAATAATGGAAGATGCTGACCATGCGGCAGAGGGGGTCCGCAGAACCAAGGTGATGGTGAATCCTTTTTTGTTAAGCCTTTTCAGCGCTCCTGAGAGGAGGTCCATCTATCCTACTCTGGAGGCAGTTGGGGAATGCTTGTCTTTGTACTCAGTCGCCTGGCTAAAAATTACAAAAGACAGATGGGTGCAAAGAATCATATCCAGAAGTTACTCAATACCCTTTTCAATGCCACCTCCGCAAAGCAAAAGAATCCCAGATGTTCCACCCAGCCAGGGGGCACCAGCAACCATAGAAATTCAAAAGTTGCTGGAAAAAAAGAGTCATCCAGTCAGTCCACGCAGACCAAATAGGATCCGGAACTTACTCAAGATTCTTTTTAGTTCCAAAGAAGACAGGGAACTGGAGACCCATATTAGATCTCAGCAGACTGAACAAGTCAGTAAAAAAGACAAAGTTCCAGATGGTCACATTGCAGTCAATATTTCCTTTTCTAGGAAAAGACAATTGGATGTGCTCGATAGACCTTCAGGATGCGTACTACCACATAAAATGGACAGGCCATCCAGAAGTCACCTGCACTTTCAGCTGGGAGTCAGTCAATATCAATTTCAGGCTCTGACCCTTGGCCTCACTACAACCCCCAGAATGTTCACCAAATGTATGGTAGTAGTCACGGCTCACCTGAAGCGACTAGGTTTCTGGGTGTTTCCATACGTAGATGACTGGCTCCTAACTGCCACCACCAAGCAACTACTCATCCAAGCAAGGGACACAACCTTAAAACTATTTGCACAGTTAGGAATTACTGTCAACTATGAAAAATCTGCTTTATTGCTGTCTCAACATACAGTTTTTATAGGAACAGAATTAAACACAGTCACAATAATTGTAAACCTTCCGAAAGAGAGAATTCAGGTCCTTCAAAAACATGTTCTGAATCTTCTACACAAAACAAAAGTTCAATCCAGAGAGGTTCTAAAGGTACTGGGCACAATGGCAGCTGCTATCATAGTAATTCCCCTAGTACGCATGCATATGAGGATCCTACAGTGGCTTCGTTTTGCACAATGGTCAATGCAGACGCTTCCAATGTCTCACAAAACTATTCTGACGCAAACTTGCAAAAAAGGTCTACTTTGATGGCTTCAATCAGACCAGGTGACAGTAGGCAAACCCCTTGTTCCCCCAGCTCCGCTAGCCACTGTGACCACGAACGCTTCCCAGATGTGGGGGGGGGGGGCATTATCTAGGAAGAACTGGCCAAGGCATGTGGCAAGAACACGAGGTTCACTTGCACATCAGTGTTCTACAGATGAGAGTGGTGCTTCTAGCGTTGCAGGCATTCCAGGACTCTCTACCTGTAGGAACAATTGCAATTCGAACAGACAATATGTCAGTGGTATGGTACATAAACAATCAAAGAGGAACCAAATCATATCCCGTTTGTCGAGAAGCCGTCAGAGTTTGGCAGTGGATAACTTCCTCCCAGCGCTTTCTAATAGCAACGCACATCCCGGGAAGATCCAACGTGATTGCGGACAAACTCAGCAGAGAAATGCTGATGCATCGCGTATGGTCCCTCAAACAAGAGGTAGCGGAGAGCATTTTCCACAAATGGGCCCAGCCTTGCTGTGATCTTTTTGCCACATCCACAAACACAAAATGCAGCAACTATTTTGCCCTAATTCCCCCTCCGAGGAAGTCCCCGAGGGATGAACTGATACACGATTGACCCTGGGACTCCTGTATGCTTTTCCCACCTTCCCATTAATAGCCAGAGTTATACAGAAAGCCAGCATATTGGGAACGACCTTAATTCTGATAGCCCCTTATTGACCTCGTCAAATTTGGTTCCCGTTCCTACAACCTCATCTTCAGGAGGAACCTTGGATCCTGGACTCAGTGCCAGATCTTCTGATCCATTCTTCAGGAGTTCCTCACCCATCCTTAGAAACCCTCAAGTTGACAGCTTGGCTGCTCCAGTTCCAAACATAGCCAGGTTACAAAATCTTTCATCTGCTGCATGACACATTTTGATATCTTCTCATAAGACATCAACAAGAAGACTGTATCTTAGCAAATGAAAAAGGTTTTCTAGTTGGGCTTTAGAAAATAAAAGTGACCCTTACTCCACACCTCCTTTCTTCTATTTTAGAATTCTAATAAAGCTTTTTGAAGAGGATGCTGCAGCTGCTACCATTAGGTACAATTAGCAGCAATATCAAATTTTCATCTAGGTAAAAATGGACCAAACATTATGTCGCATAGATTGTGTAAAGCCTTTCTTAAGGGCACTTGTCTTTTAAGGCCACCAATAAAATACCTCAACTTCATCCTATCCAGGATAATTCTTCCACCATTTGAACCTGCATCTTAATGCAAGTTAAAATTTTTAACTTAGAAAATTATCCTTTTAGTAGCCATCACTTCAGGTAGAAGGATGTCAGAACTGCAAGCACTTTCAATCAAGCCTCCATACCTCTTGTTTCACAACAACAGAGTTTCCCTGTGAACAAATCCAGCCTTCCTACCTAAAGTCTGTTCAGAATCCAATTTAAATCAAACCATAGAATTGCCAGTCTTTTTTCCCCAAGTATGGCAATAAGGCAGAATACATGCTACACCAACTTGATGTCTACAGACAATTACGTTTCTATTTACATAGAACAAAAGACTTCAGGAAATCTGATCAACTTTTTGTGTTATTCTCAGAAGCTAAAAAAGGTACAGTGATAGCAAAAAAACACTTTGTCCAGATGGCTATCAGACTGTATTTCCTTTACTTATAACTCAGTAAATAAGAAATTACCAGGCAAAGTAAAGGCTCATTCAACTAGAGCCATTGCTACTTCTTCAGCCTTTCATGCCAAAGTTCATATAGATACCATTTGTACAGCAGCAACTTGGGCAACACCTCATACCTTTATCACTCATTACAAAGTAGATATGGCCTCCAGGGACAGGGCTTCCTTTGGGTCCACTGTGCTGAAGAATATACTCCCGTGAGACACTCAGAATTAATGGTGCTAGGGATGCTGTCCTATCAGTTAAGATTGAAGGTGAGATGGGACGACTTCACAAAAAGAAGTTATGTTCTTACTATAACATTCCATGTGAGTTGTCCATCTTGCCATCCATTCTTATGTCTCTCCTTCCAACTCCCAGCCTGTGGATTCCTAGGGGATCTGGACTTTATTAATAATGGGACTTTGACCTTTTTCAGGTTTTTATGATCTGAGGAGCACACTAGGGCATCATGGGATAGGGGATTAGCCTCGAGCTAGTTGAAGACCTCGAGCATGTAAGAAAACAGCCAAGTCGGAGCCAAGCATTGGCTCCGAACCCATCAGTTAAGAATGAATGGCGAGATGGACAATTCACATGGAACAATATGGTAAGAACATAACTTATTTTTAGGAGGATGAGTTAAGTTTATGGCACAGCAAGAATGATGTAATGTTGGAGTGAAAAAACTTGTTAAAAAGAAAATCTGTATGGATTTTATAGGACAATAACAACATAAACTATTCTTACAATGTGCTTTCTTTTCCGTTAATGTATTTAAACTCACTTTCAGGTTTAATGTGATTTAATAAAGATGTTTGGATAAAAAAGAAGCTGCTATAAGGCCCCCTGTTTGGCAGACAATGTAAATGATTCTCACTTAGTATCCTGCACCACCCCATTTAGTAAGTATGTGATTTTTGACATATATTGGGTGCATGTAAGATTTACATTTCAGTTATTCTACAGTCAAGGTGTTTGTGTCAGTAATTATGGGCATTACAATCTTATAGATGTCAGGATCATGATTCATAACCCACTGTTAATGCTGCTTAAGTACTATATTTTCATCCTTCGCTAAAGAATCCATCATCACCATGGGACTTGAACTTCATAGTAGGTGAGTCTGCCTCTACCATATGAACCTGCTAGTTTGGTGGCATTTAATTTTTTCCTTGGAAAAAAAAACTGGTGGCTGTCATTTCCATCTAGTGCATCTTGCCCTTTCAGGCTTTAATGTGCAGATAACCATATCTGGTCATTCACAAGCAGTAAATATTCATCAGGACAAAACTTCACTTTCTACCAGCGGTATTTTCAGAGGTATCCCTGAACTGTTTCATTAATATGTCACTGTTCTTGGCTAATATAGAAATGAGAGAGAAAGAGTCCATCACATGTGCACATGTACAGTAACTCAAGTACTCTTCAGGTGGGTGCTGCAGTTCAGAAAGATGAACTGGTTGTTCATCTCCTTTATTTTAGAGAGGGAAGGGCATTCATTTGCCAGGCATACACTTTCCATGTAGATTTCCATTGTGTCATAATTTTCCTCCATGTTTAATAATACAGTTTCAAATCTACATTATTTCTTGATTTTCAGGAAAGTGGTTTCTGGTGACAGAGGTGAACTGGCAGACTTAGGGGTTGTGAGTGCTTATGTAATCTGTGCATCACATCATGGCATACATTGACAAGATGCAGACATATCCCTAAACTTGTGATTATGATAGAAATGTTGAATTCTGATTGGTGGAGAAGAAATATTAATTCTAGAACCTAGCAAAGTCGGTCCTGTAGTCGATAATTATATGGTGAGAATGTAACTGTCATGTTATAGACAGCTTCTGTCTAACATACCACTCTAGGAATCATGCAGAGACAGAGAGGATGTGGAGGGAAGCCTCTACTGGAAAAAAAAAAAAATCAGTATTCTTTTTGCTGTCATTGCAGGATTGTTCAGTAGACCAATCAGGTGCTCGTTGTTGATCTTTTTCAAAGGTGGTCTTCACAAAACAGTCTGATCCTTCTACAAAAACAAGCCCTGCTGAAGATCAGTTTGTGCCACTAGAACTCTTGAGCAGGCCTAGACTCTACTGCTAATAGGGACTGTAGAATCTGTCTTGGCATTTAAGTATGGTTAAGGGTTTTACTCCTACCTGTTCCTTGTCCCAAGTGGAATGGATGATTTCTGTCTCTTTCTGAGTCCCAACAGCTTCAGTGTGTGCACGTTACATCTCTTCTTCAGTTGACTATCTTACAAGGGATCATGGCTCTGCACCTGCAGAGCATCTGAGTAGTATTCATGGGGATTATATGACATAGCAGCATTTAAGGTCCACATAGGCAATATTCCTGGATCACTCTAAGTGGATATCACTTCTGTTACAGAGTGTTGACATTTGAGTTTTCTGTAACATTCAAAGTTTTCCCTGAGGGTTTTGAGCCTTCCAGGAGAATGATCTTGTGTCCTTTACCTGGGTGACTGATTGGCTGCTGGTAGCCCTTTCCAGGGACACTTTCAGATTATCCATGCTGTGGGAGTTCTCATGGTTACACTCCCTAGGGGTGACCATAAATTGGAAGGCATTCCCCCTGACTCCTGCTCATGGGTTGCGTACATCAGTGCAGTGTGTGATACTGGATGAGAATGCAGTACAAGGTCCAGAGATTACTATGCCTTCTGGTCTTGAAGGCTGCCATGAGTTGTGTTGTGCCACTTACATGCCTTAGGATTTTGCTGTTGCAGTGGATTGTAAGGTGTCAGCTTCTTCAGACCCACCACTCACAGTCTTACTTTTGGTGTTAGACCCATGTCATTGGATCATGGTGTGATGGGAAACCTACATCAAGTTTTTTACTAGGCCTTTCCTTTCTGCAGCTGAATACACTGAAGATTCAAAGCTTATTCTTTTACTGCAGGCTTGGAGAACTCAGGCTCCCACATGGTGTGGGGCCTGTAGTCCTTCTGGAGTAAGGGCTTCAGATAATTTATTTGGAATTAGGGGTAGTATTTCCAGCTCCTAAAAAACATCAAGAAGAAGTTGTTAATGGGGACTACTTTTTATCCACTTGATCCACATACCTTGGTGCCTAACAAAGCAAGGGGTCACAAGGTCGTATCCTTCACAAGGAGGTAGTGCTTCCCTAGTAGTGTGGCATAGACATGAGCATCAGTCTGCTGGCAGGTCACATCTTCAGAGAAGTCAGTGAGTTGGTGGGCACTTTGAGCCAGTCTTCTCCTGGAGATGTGTATCAAAATGTCAGTTCTGGTCAGAGTCTTCCAAAAGTAGGGCACTCCAAAGATTAACTTTTAAACCATATGGAGAATGTGATGCCCTCTGTTTTTCTACGGAATTCAGCAAAACAGATGATAGTGGTTCTGGTGGATGTAACTGAGTCCATGTGTCATTGCAAAGTTCTTAGAAGAAAGTCCATAACTTACAGTTTTCACTCCCTTTTACCCTCTTTTAACCAAGAAGGATGATTTTGAAGCACTTAAGATTTTTGGCAATACAAAAACAAAACTCTCATTATCCAAAGTAAGGATATGTTCTCTACTGTTGGAGCTGCAGCTGGGTCAACTTCAAGGTCTGCCTACTGATGTAGGCAGACATGGTGCTGTGGTGCATTACTCTGACTATGGTGTGTAGGGCCTGGGTTTGAGACTTGGCAGAGCTGATTATTAAGGGTTGGGAGGGTGGCCTAATGGTTAAGGTGTTTGCCTTACAAACACAAGGTCCAGGGTTTGAGTCTCACAAGGGATAATTGGCTAGGCTTACAATGGCTCACAAGGGCACTTAGCCTAGTACTAACCTATGAACCTATGTAGGCCCTTTGATCCCAGTGAATTTGTTGGCTGTGGTCCTCGATGTTATTGAAGTTGCTTAGATGCCGTTCATTTGGCAGGTCTGTGCCTCCAGATGTATACATTTATCATTTTAGGGCATTGCAGTACCCTGAGCTGCCCTGTATGGTCATACTGCAAGGAGTCTTGACTTATTACAGACATGTACATGATTTGGGTTTCATTTATTCCACAGTCAGGGTGCATGTGTTACCTACTTCTGCACACCATGACCTTAGGGACAGCTGTATTGAGATCCAGCACTAGCTGATCAGGCAGTTCCTTACAAAAGTGCTGCATTTTCATCATCCTTTAAAGAATCCCTGCTCTTTCAATAGACTTTAACTGTCCACCACTTGAGACTGTTAGCTTACTGGCATTGAAGTTTACTTATTGGAAAATGCATTTTGTGGTAGCCAGAGGCTCTGCTACTAGGGTTTGTGAGCTTTAAGCTGTTATGTTTAGGAGTCAATAGCTGGTCTTTCGTAAGTAAAGTCTGGAGGAACCCATATTTACTTACAATGGTGGTTTCATATTTGTCCATGAACCAGTCAATCAAAAGTTTTCATGGTGGGGGTAGAAATCAATGCAGGTAGGTTCCTACACATTTTGAACTTGCACCAGCAGCTTAGGTGTCACTGAAGTGGATGCTTAAGTTTAGGAAGATAGACCAATTGTTTGTCTCCTTTGTGGCAGTTATGGAAGGGCTTGTGACAGCTATGCAATAAACTTTGGAGCATTAGCACTGACATCATTTTCTGTATGCAGACAATCCTTTTTCCGTTTGGACAATCTGCCTAGAAATAGCCTTCTCATTCTGTTGATATCCCAATGTCAACATTTGGGAAAGCTGACGCCTGCTGTTATTTGTGAGTCCTTGAGTGATCATGGAGTTTTGTTGACACTCCTTGTTGGAAATTTTGCTGGGGATCCTTTGGCAATGTACATTGTCACTTAGTATGTTTGCAGCCCTTGGATCATTATGGAGTTTTTTGAGGCCATTAAACGGAGGTCTTGCTGAGCATACTTTTGCAAGTAGATTGTCATCCAGTAGATCTAGTGCTCCATCACCACCATTCTGCTTCAATGTTTCAGTCTGAAATTTTTCACTTATGATTAGCACACTATAATTTTAAAGAAAGTAAGTAAATTAATAAAAGGTGATGGCCTCAAGCATTTCTCTAGGCAAGGAAGCTCACTGATCATAGTATTAAAGACTGCCATCAGAGTTACTTCATTTGTTGTTTTGAAAAACCTTTAACAGCAGATTTGTTGACCCTATCTTCAGAAAGCCCATGTCCTGGTTTGGAGTCTTTACCACTGGCATAGTTCTGCTGCTTGCCATCAGAATTCTTAGACTGATCTACTGTCTTATGGAAGGAATTTGCCTAGCTGGCATGTTCTTCATCTTACCTCTCTTAGTAACTGATGGAATGCTTAGGGTGTTGGTCTAGGCTTCAGGATCCTAAATTCAAGCTTATGCCATCTCCCCTCATGAGTTCCATTAGCTTTCTGTGATGGATACCGTAACTCATTCATCTCCTCTTCCTCATCCTTTGGTAGATTGAGGAGGTTGGAGTGCTACAATTCCCACTTGAGAACCCAACTCTTAGATCCATGGAGTTTACTTGATACAGAGGGTGGACAGTAAGAGCCGAGGTTCGGCTCCAATCCCAAGAGTAAGAATGAAGGGCGAGATAGACTACAAACATCGAACATTATGGTAGGTGCATAACTTCTTTTTTTTTAGATATTATTTACTTGTTTCTGTGAGTTATGGTTTTGCAATTTTAACGGATTGTTTA
Source organism: Protopterus annectens (assembly GCF_019279795.1). Classification (NCBI taxonomy): domain Eukaryota; kingdom Metazoa; phylum Chordata; order Ceratodontiformes; family Protopteridae; genus Protopterus; species Protopterus annectens. The sequence continues at coordinate 1,739,390,716 of NC_056739.1, read as the reverse complement.
TACTATACAGTTCGCTGCTGCTATATTGCTTACATTAATAAATTTAGTAAGGCAATAGACGCTAGAAAGTGAATGTACCAGGATAAAAAATGCAAGTCAGGGGAAGACATTTGTTTAAAAGACAGTAACTTTAGTATCTCCAAGAAAATGTTTAAGTCCTACGGGGGGGGTGGGGGTATGAATGAATGGGCATAGGTAAAGAATACACCTTAGAAACGTCTTAACTATAACCTACTGCTTTGTCAGCTACAGGATCATAAAATGCTGAAATACCAGGCACATGAACCTTGATAGTGAAATTCTTAGTCCAGCATTGGACAAAAACAGCAAGTAATCCAGGATGCCAAAGACCTTAAGAGAAAGGATATTAAGGCCCTTTACACTACCTACAAGGCAAACTTCTAATACATCTTATTTTAGTCTCCATTCTTAATCTGAGGGCTCTTTTGTAATTAGATGTGTGCATGGAACCCTAACAGGCTGCTTAGTTAGGGGATCATAGAACGAGGCATTAATAATGTTCAGTACTCGTTCTTTAGATTTGAGACTTCTTAACCGAGTACTCTTACTGAACAAAGTTTGTTCTTTTGTTTGTTTTATGGAATTATCCCATCTCCAGATCTTCCATTTGTATTCAGCAACTAATCGAGATTTCCATCCTTGACTCCCAGGTGCATCCCCTTTGTCTCTTGGAGGAATGCTGTCCTAAAGAAAGGAGCTGAGAATAAAGGACAGGCCACTTTCTTTTACTGGCACTTCTCTGTTCATGTGACTGTGTCATTTTGAGGAGAAGGGCTGCCCTTATAAGTAACAAATTGTTTGGAATTCATAGGTTCATAGGTTAGTACATAAGCTAACTGCCCTTGCGAGCCATTTTAAGCCTAGCCAATTATTCCTGGTGAGACTCAAACCCTGCACCTTGTGTTTGTAAGGTAATCACCTTAACCATTAGGCCACCATCCCTCATAGGCAGAATAATGCAACCTAATAGCAGGAGTTCATTATATCTTGGACTACTGAATGAGCACTTGGTTAAATCTGTAGATATAATAAAATATTAACAACATGACAGGTAGAGTCAAGAGCTGGAGATCACGAGGTCATATGTACTGTGTTAATGCATGGATAATGTGTGTGGGCCAAGGTGCCCTGCAGACACTGAGCAGTGAAGCTCAAGATTTTAAGAAAAGCTGCAGGAGGACACAAGGTGTGTATGCCCAGATTTTTCTTCCACCAAGTAAAGAGGGCCCTCTTGAAGATCAGCTAATACAGTGAGTGCTCTTTTGTCTGTGTTTTCTGTAGTCATCGATGAACCATGTAAGTCTTATCCATAGAGCT